>NC_056750.1:93455317-93687817 GCF_019279795.1 Protopterus annectens
GAGTATCTTGTGAGTAGTAACCAGCTGATTATAAATAAGTAAGTTAGGTAGTTCCATCCAGCCTAATTGCTTTAGGTTTAGGCAGTGAAGTGTTCTGTAGGAGCTGCTGTTAGCAAATTTGGCTATCTGATTGTAGCAGGTTGTCATTTTATTGATTTCTGTTTTGGATAAGTTAATCAAGATGGGTGAGACATACAGTAGTGTTGAGAGAAGGTGTGTGCGTGCAATTGTAGTTCTAGCATTATGGGTCAGGAATGCTTTAAGTTTGTAGAGGCTACCTAGCTTTTTGTTAGTATTTTTAATGGCCAGATTGATTTGTACATCAAATTTGAGCTTATTGTCAATAGTAATACCTAGTAGTTTTGTCTGGGCTTCAGGTGATATGGGGGTACCATCATTAGAGTGGATAGTAAAGGTGAATGTGGGGGGCAGTAGTAGTTGAGGGATGAAATAGTAGGAGCTTGTTTTTTTGGGGTTGAGTATCAAGCCATTCTCAGTGAGCCATGTTTCCACTAAGTGAAAGTTATCCTGTGTCTTTTTTGTGGAGGTCTGGTAAAGTGGGGGTGTTACATATTATAGTTGAATCATCTACATATTGAATAAGGCTTGAACCTTTTGCGACTGAGTGGAGATTATTTGTAAAAATTGAGAACAGCAAGGGGTCCAGTATAGATCCCTGTGGTACTCAGAGTGTTACAGGGAGGAGTGGAGACAAGTTATTATTCCACTGTACTGCCTGTTGTCTATTGTTGAGGTAGTTTTTAAACCAGGAGACTGATGAGTTATCTAAGCCTAGGTTTACAAGATGGGAGATTAGTTTTTCATGGTTAACCATATCAAATGCCTTCGATAGGTCTAGGAAGAGGGCTGAAGAAAGCTTACCATTATTCCTGTTGTGATTAATGGTATCTGTGAATGCTAGCAGGGCGGTGGTTGTGCTATGTCCTGGCCGAAACCCATGCTGTGTATGAGATACGAGTTCTTGATCAATAAGGTGGGTCATTAACTGATGGTGAATACACTTTTCTAATATTTTAGCAAGTGGGGATAATATAGCTATTGGTCTGTAGTTAGATATGTCATAAGAATTTCCCCCTTTGTGTAGGAGTATGATATAGGCAGTATTCCAGATCAAGGGTACTGAACCTTCTGAGATGGATCGGTTTATTAGGATTGAGACTGGTTTAGCTATTTCATTTGCTGCTAGTTTTAAGAATTCATTGGGGAGGGAATCTGCTCCTAGTGTTGATAGTTTTAGTTGGGATAGTAGTTTTCTTATATGGGAGGTTGAGGTGGCTTGTAGCTTAAATGTGGGGCTGTTGTTAGGTTTGGGGGGGGGGGGCACTTGTAGTATTTGGATAGGTTTGGTTTTGGGCAAGAGCAAGTACAGTCTCAGTAAAGAATGAGTTAAATGATTCAGCTATATTTTCTTTTGTTAGGCCTGTTGTTGGGGGTGGAGTAGTGTTTTTTCCAGGGTGTAGTAACCTATTTAAGCCTGCCCAGAAGTTTTTTGGATTGTCTGAATGTTGGGTTTGATGGGTGATAAAGTAATTTCTTTTATCTTGCATAACTAGTTTCTTAGTAAGATTTCTTATCTGCTGGTATGCTTGCCGTGTTGCTGGGTTTTTGTTGGACCTCCAGGCTGTCCAGGCACTATTCCTTTCTTTTATTTTTTGCCTTGCTTCCCTTGATAGCCATGGAACTATTTTAGATTTAATTCTGGTAGTTCTTGGAAGGGTATGCCTGTTTAGTATCTCTAGGAAGGTAAAGTTGAAGTGTTTGATAGCTTCGTGTAGGGGTAGATAATACAGTTACGACCAGTTATAGAGCTGTAGATCTTGTAAGAAGTTTGGACTTGGTTAAACAATGGGTGCCAGCAGAGGGGAAAATGGTCATACCTAACTTGATGAGGTGCTAAGTGCATTGGTTTCTGGCTTGCTATTGAATTTCATTTCATTGAATGAGGCATTTAAATGCTGAGCTGTTAAAAATGTCTTATACATTTAAATGTATTAACCAATATAATCTATTCATGCATTCCTTACAAAGTAGTAAAGTCAGACATTGTCTAGGTTCATCATGTGGACAGACAAGGGTTGGCTTCATTTTTTTGGGGGTGGGTATGCTGTGGTATGAAATGTGTGTCGCTCCCTGCAGAATTCTGCTTAGTTGTAGAACTCAGTCATAACGGAAGGTTGGACAAGAGGTTAGTGCAGCATTTCTTATAAAGTTAATAGTTTTTTTAAGAATTTTATTATTTTTGGTTGGTGACAATGGGATTATAAATGACTATCACGGTTTGCTATAGGTGACTTGAATTTTGTAGTTAGTTTTGCAGATAATGGCAATATTCTGCTGGTTAAGCTGTTCTTTAAAGTCTGTGCAAGCCTCTTGGAGAAGGAGTTAACTTGGGGAGATGGCTGTTCGAAGAATTAATGGGACTTGTTTAGACTACACACTTGTACATTTCAGGTAAGTGAACATTTCTATGTTTGGGAGATTAAGATTTAAACTGCATGTTATTGATGACATATGTTTGGTTTCATTACTGGAGAAATTTAAATGTGCAGTATGTAATGTACTTCTTGTTTCCATTTTACATGGTTTGTTTAGTGGAAAGCTTTGTATTATAGGTTTAATTCTTTACAGGCTGCTAGTTTTCCTGGACTATGAGTGCAGTAATTTCACTGTGTGTTTGTGTTAATGAAGGAGTGTTACCTCCTCCATTGCTAACTGGCTATTTTTCAACTGATTGCTTGGTGGTATGGTTTTCTAGGAGGTTTACCATGTTCTTTTTGCTTTGCTCTGCCCTACTACGAAGATAAATTAATTTCTTAAGGTTAGTGTGGTTTATTAGTTATGTATTTTTATACAATATCTATTGTCATTTTCTTTTGGGGATAGTGACAATAAGTTCAGAATTAGTTTTGTTGAGGGGTTGTGAAAACAGAGCTGTCACTTTACCTCCTGGTGCTGTATCTGAAAGTGATTATGACCATGTTTTATTGCTCAGATACTGGGTAGGTTTTCCTGCTGGCTCAAAGGAAACAATGGTGCACTTCACACAAGAACATGGATGGCTCCAGTGAAACATTCTGGTACATGATTACAAGCCTAGTGAAGGATGTTACAGGTTAGTTGTATGTTTTTATGTATGAGGTTATTTAAATTATCTTTCATTATTTATGTCAAGTCTTGAATTTGGAGTATATGTTGTAGGAAAAAATAAGTTTGAATGATTCACTCAGTGCACAGATGTGCCATGTTTGGTGCATAACTAGTAAGTTCTTAGGTTTATACCTGACTAATGATCACCATTGTCTTTACAAGTCCAAAATCAGGTATAACTTTTAAATATTACCCTAACCCAAGTTAGTAAGAGAACAACTGGGTTTTGAACATGGATTTCCTAAAGACTAGGTACCTGCTCATGCAGACCATTTTATCTAGCGAATTTCCTTTTTTGTGTTTGAAATAATTGATCCCATTTGGTTATAGATTGCCCTTACATATCCCATGGTTGGTAAATACATATTACCCCTAAGGAGAATGAATGGGATCATGCCATAGGTAGTTTAAATTGGGCCATGCCTAGGATAAAGTATTTAGGAGCTGCATCTGTCCATCAGTACTGTATGGGGCAGTGTGTATGCACACTTGTGTGTGTGTGTGTGTGTGTGTGTGTGTGTGTGTATATATATATATATATATATAGCAAATATGCATGTGTGTGTGTGTGCACATGTGTATATTATATGTATACACACATGCATGCAGGTGGTTAAAAATGGTCTTCGTGTGATCCAGCTGGGTATCCACCAGATAACAAAGGTTTACACATAACATCTCGAGTTTGTCAAACAATGCTTGAGTGGGGTATTGTGTCAAATGCCTTGGCTAGGTCAAGGTAGGCAGTGTCAAACATTTTGCCCTCATCCACTGTTTTGGTGACCTTCTCAAGAAGTCCACCAGGTTGAGTAAGCAAGAGATGCACTAGATAAAACCCACATGCATTAGGTCTAGTGTCTGGAGGTTTCCTGTGTCATTATTGATCATTTCCATGATAATTATTTCCATGGATTTGCATACGAGACTAGTGAGATTATGGGGCTATAGTTTTGAGGGTCTGTAGATGGCCCACCTTTGGACAGAGGGATGACTATTGCTGCTCAGCATTCATTAGGCATGAAGCCTTTTTGGTGGCTACATTTTAAATAACAATCCAGAGGGCCTGATACCATGTTTCATGGCTGGGCCCATCAATGCATTGTTCTTGGCCTTACAGCAGACATTGAAGACCTGTTCCTAGTGATAGCAGGGCGGCTATAGTTGATATTTTTTTGAAGGAGATTGAGAAGGAGAGAGGGCCAAAATTAGACCGGAAGTGGTCTGCTAATAGTTTTTATATCTTCTGGCTCAGTATATGTGGCTGCATTAACAATGAGCTCTGCACACATTTGTGTATTGCCTTTCAGGTTACCGATAAAGCTACAGTATATGTCTTGTGCTTGTCCTTGGTCTGGGAGGGCAAATTTGCCTCAAATTTGGCTTTGGTAGACATTATTTTTACACTGAGTAGTTTAAGTTGAGAGTGCTTTTATCCAGCTGGGTGGTACACTTCTTAATTTTTGCCATGATTTTCTTCCTTCTGTTATAGAGCATCCCGATGTTGTGATTACACCGCAGTGGCTTTTATTTTTACGTTACTTCTGTACTTATACTTGGTGGGTACAGCTTCCTCTATGCAGCTATTAGCATACCTGTATAATGTTTCTGTGAACAGCTGTCCAGAGGCAGCAGAGTTCTCAAGAGTTTGAGGGGGCTTGAAATGTTGTCGCACTTTGATCATATATATTTATGTTCTCTTTTATATCGATATATATATATATATATATATATATACATACACACACACATGTATGTAGACATAGATATCTATAGTTGTATGCATATGTATATATGTATGTGTATATATGTATATATGTATGTGTATATATATATATATATATATATATATATATATATATATATATATATATATATGTATATATGTATATTTATATATATATAGGCAGTGATTAAGGCACTTTTAAGCAGTTGTAAGAGGGTTTGCGTGTATGGTAAGCACTGCTAACATCTGGTTACAGTTTCTTATACTGATGTAGCTTCTCAATTGCTTAACCTGTGTAGGCATTGCTTACCCCCGCGCAAACAGGCATAAACCCACTTACTGCTGCTTAAAAGTGCTTACTTCCGCTTACCCCCGTGCTAATTTCTTTAAAAGAAATGAAAATGGGTTGATAGGATAGTGGTGAAAAAAGGTCGCAAAGAGGGAAAGACAGTAGGTAAAATAGCTAGGGATGTGCTGGACAGGTTTAGGGAAGTTCCATAGCTGCCCATTTCTTCTACAGCAACAGCTGTGCATATACACTGAATTTGGATATAGATTTGGACACTCAAACCCCTGAGAGAGGAGTGAGGACAACAATATGATGTTGTGAAGCCAATTAGACCAGATTACATGTATCCAGTGGACACGTGTGCGAAATGGACAGCTATGTGTGGGGCGAGATTTTTTTTTTGTGAACAGATTGCCCTTTTTCTTTTCCGGTGAGAGTGAGATGTTGAGGAGGGATAGGTATATTTGGGGAGGTAGGTTGGGTAGGATAACAGACAAGAGGGAAGACAGCATACAGGGGTGGTATATGATGTGGGGGGTAAACACCTTGATGGGGAGGGGTGTTTGGAAATCGGAAGCCCATGAGCCCCATAGTGGATACAGTGGGACTGAGGACCCCACCCATGGGCAGTCACCACTGCAAGTTCACATCCCCGAAAATGGCTGTGATGGGGGCTGAGTAGGAGGCCAGGCTGAACCTCTAGTTGCAACATGCGGCCCTCAAGCTGGCGTAGCAGATCTCCAAACTCCCGGCATTGCTAAGCTATTCACCACACCATGGACCTGGCGACAGGTGACAGTGTCCTGTCAACGCCCACTCCCAGGTGGGGGTGAGCCCCATCCCCTGAGGTGGTTCCACCCAAAGGTGGTGCAGGACCAGCGGATGAGGAGGTCCCGGAGTGGACCCCAGTCATGGTGATGCATAGTGCCATGGCCAGCTGAGGTGGGACAGGTGGGTCCACTGGGACCGGCCTTCCCAAACATGTTATGGTGTTCAAATTTACAACATATGTGGGTAAGTAATAGCCAACACATTCCAGGATTAGGTATAACAGCATGCATAGATATTCCCATTAACTTGAAAGACCAGATATGGAACAGTTGCATAGCAAACAGATCGCATACATATATTGAACTGGGATCTGTACAGATGCTTGTCTGCATCTTTCACCGAATCCCAAACTGGTGAGCATACTTGCGTTAAAGTGCTGTTCACCGAAGCAGCAGTTTCGCATAAGTAGGTTTTTGTTGCTCCGGTCGTGCTACGGTGTGGTAAGGGAAAATTCCCTTTTCCCCACTGTAGTGCAACCTCAGGGTGAGAATATTAAAGTGGGGTGGGGGGGGGGGTGAAGGGGGCTTGCACCACTGCATTCAAGTAGATTTTGTGTTTTTTTTTTTTTTTTTTTTTTTTTAACATACTTTAAACAAAAGCGCTTTTTTGATGAAAGTGCTTTCATTAGTGTGTTCGGTGGTAATGGATTTGAGCTTTTGATCTATCAAAAGTCCTAGATCCATGGAACCACAGTGGCCTTTACAACAGCATGCAGGTACATTGATGGCAGCATGCCACCAATGTGGGTGTATTTCATCATGGCACATGCATAGGAACAAATATTTATCAAACAATAGGACATATGTCCCAACAATAGATTTAATGGAGCACATACAGATTGAGTTGTGTATTTAAGTTAATTGCTGCAGATATGGTGGGGGGTAGAAAGATGTCAATTAACAACTAGTATATTCCTGTAGTTCTCCTTACTTTCCTAGTCAGTGCTGTGATCTGTACCTTACAGGTTTTAGTACACTACCCTATGGCCTTACTTTGGACAGTTGTATGGATGTATACAATTATATACATGAAATTAGTTTTACCTACAGTATACACCACTTACCTGGTGTACCTGTGGAGGTATTGTATGTTAACACTACTGTTTATACACATATTCCCAAATTCCAGGTTGATGTTATGCACATACCTGTCCATCTCTTATTGTACACACTCTGGGCATGTCTTGACAACATGCAGGTTAACAGGGACATATTTTGACTATTGCTCTCTTAAACCTTTGGTGATTTGTACAATGACAGGTTTGTTTTCATTGACATTTTCCAAATATGTACAGGCCTGACAGTCAGTTATATGACATGAAATGTTGCCTACATGTCGAAGATTAGCACACTGATATGCCAGGGGGACAGGGTAACAGCCGGCAGATATGGGCCAATTTACTGGACATTCTGTACATTTGTAGGGTATGATTCTGCATACCACTTACTACTACTCGCAGGATTGGAACTGTGGCTGTCTCTGCTAAAAATAAAACAGTCTCCATCGCAGTTGAGTGTGCTACATAGATATTGATGTGTATCTCTTTGATTTCTGTCTATAAGTCTTCCGTGGTTTTACAGTCTGAACTTGTAATTACTACACTGTTATACAGGATTTCCTAGACAGTTTTATTATGTAGCACAGTGTGGGTCACAGTGATGAGTAATACCTTATTATTCAGAGCAACTGCAACACTAACAATGCCATACAATACCAGAGTAAACACTACCAGTACAGGATATCAATCTTTTATTTCTAGGCACAGTTTTCGTATCATACTGACCCTGTGGGGGCAATGTTTATTAACAATACCTGAATGTTGCCACACATTACCAGATGCCACATTAGTATTATGCACATACGTCTCACCGTGTTACAGCACACACTCTGGTCACAGCTTCACAACATTGAGATGGAGATGGGACATACTTGGCTTATTACTCTCATAACATTTTGTAGGGTTGCTAGAGTGACAGGTTTGGTCTTACAGATGTCTGACAATCAGTTGTATTTCTTATTTGCTGCCTGACAAAGTCCAAGAAACAGGTGTAAAATAGCTAGACATACTGGTGAACCAACACGAGATTAAATCCAGTAACAAAAGGCACAGCACGACCATCCATATAAAAAAGGGTTTATTACATCAAGCTTTCGAGTTGAAACTCTCTTTCTTGAAAAAGAGTTTCAACTCGAAAGCTTGATGTAATAAACCCTGTTTTATTTGCTGCCTAAACGTCTGGGATCATCCCACTGATTTGACAGGGGGGACAGGGTGACAGGCAGCATATATAAGGCCAATGTACTGGACATTCTGGACATATCTGTACAGTTGTGGGATATGATTCTGCATACAGCCTACTACCACTCCCAGGATTTGAACCATGGCTGTGTGTGCTAAAAATACAACAGTTCACGTCTCAGTTGAGTGTGCTATTTGGAATATGTTGTCTGTCTTTTCTCCGTTTTCTGTATAAGTTTCTTTCAGTTGTACTATGTGACCTCGTGTGATTACAACAGTCATATACAGACATTGCTACACATTTTAATAATGTAGCACAGTGTGGGTAACCGTGTTTAATACAACAGTACTATTAAGAGATTGCAAAGTACAGTTTTGTACCTACCATAAATGTAGATGTTAGTGTGTTCACCCTGCTGCAGTCATCACACTTGGGTTTATCCTGTCGTCAGGCGGTCCCCACAGTCGGCCAGATTTCCAAAGTCTTGGTCCGACGTCGGTTGCCGTTGCCTCATCCCTGACATCAGTGAGCCAGTGATACATATACTGCAACCGACACCATTTTCTTCAGTTTTTCTTGCCCCAGATGTCAGGTGCCCCCAAAAAGGCGCTCCAAATTAGTACCAAAAAGTGAGAACACTACAAACACAAAACCCCTTCAGCTGTAAGCAAATACATCAGTAAGGCATAGCAAAAATTTAGCCAGTAGATCAGAGGGGTAGGAGGGAGGGTAACCTGGACTGCAGCAGGGTGAACACTCGAACATCTACATTTATGGTAGGTACAAAACTGTACTATGTTCATCATGTTACCCTGCTGCAGTCATCACACTTGGGTTGAGTCCCAAAGCTAAGGTAGGGTGAAGGCATTATAGAGGGTTAGAGGAGGCAATGAGGCCCTGCAGAACTGCAGTGGCAAAGCCTGCCCTGGACTTAGAATAAAGACGTAAGTGATAGTATTTGGTGAAGGTGTGTACAGAACTCCAAGTTGCAGCTTCTAAAATTTCCTTGGTAGGAACCCCCCTGAGAAAGGCTGTAGAGGTAGCCGTTGCCCTGGTAGAGTGGGATCTAATGGTTGGAGGAACTGGTTTCCCATGATGGGTATAGCAGAACCGTATACAATGGCCTATCCATTTAGAAATGGTTTGCTTGGATATGGCCCTCCCTTGAGAAGCTGTAGCATAGGAAACAAAGAGCTGGTCAGTTTTTCTGAAAGCCTTAGTTTTATCCAAGTAATATCGAAGTTGCCTGCGAATATCCAAGGAATGGAGGAGTCTCTCACCTTTGTTCTGTGGATTGGGGAAGAAAGTGGGTAGATGGATGGTTTGATTTAAAGCTACACTGGAAACCACCTTAGGCATGAAGGTAGGATTACTTCGTAAAGAAACTCTGTCTTGATGAAAAATGAGGAAAGGTTCCACTGCCGTAAGTGCCTGTAATTCTGAAACTCTCCTAGCAGAAGTTATTGCCAGGAGCAGGGCAGTCTTCCAAGATAGGAACTGAAGGTCTGCAGAAAAAGCTGGTTCAAAGGGAGGTAGTGTTAGTTTTTCCAGAACAAAATTGAGATCCCATGTTGGTGTAGGAGCTCTTCTACGTGGTCTAATGTTTTCTGCCCCTCTGAGGAATTGCCTTAGTAGTGGGTTTGAAAATAAAGGTGGATTTGTGTCGTAGTGAGCTGAAATAGCTGAAGCATGGATTTTAATTGAGGAGAAGGAAAGTCCTTTATGCAACATCTCAGCTAAATACTGCAGAATGTGAGGCATATGAGGCTGAGTTGTGTCTTGGCCTTTAGCTTGGTTCCAAGCAGAAAACCTTTTCCATTTGTCAGAGTAAGCCTTCCTGGTGCTTGGCCTCCTGGCTTCTAGAATAACATCCAGTACTGCTTTTGAAAGAGGGGCTGTTTGGCTGCTTAATTGATTTGCCATGCAGCCAGGTTTAAGGTTTTGATCTGGCTGTGTAGAATCTGCTTGTCTTGCTGCGTGAGCAAATGAGGTATTTGAGGCAATATCCATGGTGGGCTGTGAGCCATATTCTTCAATAGCAGGTACCAGTGCTGGCGTGGCCAGTCTGGGGCTATGAGAATCATTCGAGGTTTCTCCTTTTTGACCTTCAAAAGAACCTTTGTGAGAAGAGGTAATGGAGGAGAGGCATATGCTGTCAGGTTTTTCCAACTGAAGGAGAGCGTCCTTTCCAAGCTTGATGGTGGAATGTCCTTGTGCAAAATTTTGTCAGCTGGTAGTTTTGAGGACTGGCAAACAGGTCTATATTTGGTAGGCCCCATCTTTGAGTTATCATTGCAAATATTTGTGGGTCTAGCTTCCACTGTGGGGTCTTTGATGTTTCTTAGGTCGTCTGCCAATGTGTTTTTCTGTCCTGGCAGGAAGTGAGCTTGTAACTGGACTTGGTAGGCCAGAGCTGTGTTCCATAAGGTTATTGCTTGCCTGCAAAGAGGGTAGGAATGTGTGCCCCCTTGTTTATGTACCACATTACTGTGGTGTTGTCTGTCTTTATTGCCAGTTGTCCAGGCTGTAGTAGATCCTTGAAAGCTGTCAGAGCTTTATGTACAGCTAGCATCTCTTTTTGGTTTATGTGCAGTTTTCTTTGTTCTGCAGTCCATAGGCCTTGAATGCACTGTCCTGCCATGTGCGCCCCCCAGGCATAGTCTGAAGCATCTGTTGTGATAGTTTGCCTGGGTGGGGGCAAGGTGAAAGGCTGACCCTTGTTGAAGTGACAAGCCTGTGCCCACCATAGAAATTCCTGTTGAAGGCAGGGAATGAGAGATATCACTGTGTCCAAGCTGTGGCTGTGTTAAGACCATATGCTTTTTAGGTACCATTGTAATTTCCTCATATGCAGTTTTGCAAATGGTATTATCAGAATGCAAGATGCCATGAAGCCCAAAGCCTGCAAAATTTTTCTTGCAGTTAATTGGGTCTTTGTTGCCATCGTCTTGAAATATTGAGTCAGTTGTAATTGCTTGTCTGGTGTAAGATAAGCCTTCTGGGCCATTGTGTCCAAGCTGGCACCCAGGAATGTCATTTTTTGTGAGGGTACTAGTTTTGACTTCTTTTTGTTTATTGTGTACCCCAGACAATTTAGTAGATTTTCACAAAAGCCAGATGTTGTAAGAGAATGTCTTTTCTTTCTGCTTGGATGAGGCAGTCGTCCAGGTATGGATATATTTGAATTCCTCTGTCTGCAGTATGCAATTACTGGTGCCAGGCATTTTGTGAATACTCTGGGCGCAGTAGATAAGCCAAAGGGCAGTGCAGAGAATTGATAATGGGTTGAACCTGCAATGAAACGGAGGTATCTTCTGCAACTTTGTCTGATAGGGACATGCAGGTATGCCTCCTTGAGGTCCAACATTACCAGCCATGCTTCCTTGCCCAACATGGGAAGTAGCTGCTGTAGTGTTAGCATCTTGAATTTGGGAACTTGTGTTTATAATAGAAAGGTCCAGAATTGGTCTCCAAGCATTTTCTTTTCTGGGTACTAGGAAGAGTCTTGAGTAAAATCCTTGACCTTGCTCTTGAGTTGGCACCCTTTGAAAGGCTCTCATGGCCATGAGAGCTGTAATTTGTTTTTGAGCCTCTGCCCTTTGCTTTTGTGGCAGGTTTGGCATTCCTCTTTTTATTGGCAAGGTGTGAAAGTGGAATCTGTATCCTCGTAAAATTATGTCTAGGACCCATTTGTCCTTTGTGACCATGTACAAGTTGTCTGCAAAAAGTGCTAGTTTTCCCCCTAGGGGGCTGACAAAAGAGCTTTGTTTGGCCAGCTGAGGTGCAAGTCATTGAGTTTGCCTTCTGGTGAGTTGAGACCTGTCTTCTCCTCCCTTCTGGGTTGGAGTGCCCCATTGAAGAGATTTATACTGAGCTTGTGGTTGTCCTCTGCCCCTTGGGCACCTGTATTTACCCCTCTGAGGCCTGTCAGTGGCTGTAAAGGACCAATTTTTTGTTGGCCAGTTTCTGCTGAAGCGAGCGGGTTGTACCTGAAGGAAATCTTTGACTGTCTGCATTGATTTTGCCTTATCTTCCATTTTCTTTAACACTTCTGCTTTAACACCAAAAAGAACATCTTGCTGTAAGGAAGCATCTAGTAATTTTGCTTTAACATGATCAGGCAGACTTTGTTCCTTTAACCAGGCATGCCTACGAATAACTGATCCAGTGACAGCTGCTCTGCAGGAGGCCTCCAAAGAATCAAACACACATTGTAAGGTATGTTTGCCCACCTGTTCGGTGGCGTGCAACAAATCCTGTACTTCTTTCAATTCAGGTTGTTGAGGGAGGGTGGTTATCTTTTGTTTTAACTGAGAGATCTGAAATTGCTGATACTTATGCATATGAAATTGACAGTTTAGTGCTCTCATAGCTAAAGTGGCTGAGGTGTAAACCTTTTCCCCCCATCTATCTAGTGCTCTTGAATCCCTTTCAGAAGGTACTGGATTTTTAGACATGGAAGCCTTAGCCCCCTTGGGACCCTGGGAGATGGTCTCTGGGTCAGCTACTGGGCTTTTGTAAAGAAATTTGTGGGTATCAGGTACCCTGTAGTATCTGTCAGGCTTGGCTGGGGCAGGAGGCAGAGAGTCAGGGTTGAAACTGGATTCTAAATAGACGACATCCACAATGTCCAAAACAGGAGGAATAGCTAGAGGTCTGTGTTGGGGGAGTAAAAGAAACTCTCTGAGCCTTTTCTTGGAATCAGAGTAATCGTGACCTTCCCAGTGAAAATGTTCCCTCAGTGTGTAATGTTTCCCCAAAAGAGTAATCTTCTGGAGGGGAAGCTGAGGGAATAGAGTCCTCAGCATCAGAATCTTCATAAGGAGAGAAGGAATAGTCTTGGTCCTCAGAGGAATCCGAAGAAATAAACAGTTGTTCAGAGGAAGCAGATTCTTCCTCTTGTCTAGGCCTTTTGTCAGGAGGAGACTGAGAACCCCTGATAAGAGTAATCAAATCTTCAGCCATCTTGAGCATCTGTTTCTTAGGCATAGGGCCTTGAACAGGAGAATGAAGTGAAGCCTTTTTCGTTTTAGAAGGAGTCTTCGATTTGGAAAACGTTTTGACTGTAAGAGTCGTCGGTCTGAAAACGCCTTCAGAAAGCGATGGCGTTTCAGAAGAACCAACGTCCTTGGAAGGTAAACTGTCGGAAGGGCCTCAAGTAAAAGGCTGCATCGGCTTAGTACATTCCATCAAAATATCCGTAGCGGTCTCAGGTTCCAGAACTGCGGTAGTCAGAGGCTGCGTCGGAGCCTCAGTGATAACCAGAGACCGGATCAACTGAGGTTTTGGAATCGGGCTTAGGCCTGGGCTGTCTATCCTTATCCCTGCGCTTTTTGTGCACGCCGGTAGTCGGTAGCACCGACAGCATGTTATAATTAAATTTTCTGCCATAAAAGTGTCGTGCGAAGTCAAAACATCTTTTAATAGTACGTTTATTAAATCTAGCACAAAAACGACAAGAAGTGACGTCGTGATCAGGGCCTAGGCAAGGTATGCAATAAGAATGAAAATCCTTATGAGGTATTTGCTTCCCACAAGAAAAGCAATTAACTTTTTCTGACATCGGTCTGAGGCAAGAAAAGTTTTCCCAATGGGGTACTTAGCTTTACAGAAGACTACGGTTTGAAATTCAAATTCGAAAATCTCAAGAGTCGGCTGACCAGCACTTGCGAACTGCTTCTGCTTCTGGCACCACACGGCAAGAAAGACTGAAGAAAATGGCATTGGTTGCAGTATATGTACCCCTGGTGCACTGATGTCAGGGATGAGGCGACGGCAACTGACGTCGGACCAAGACTTTGGAAATCCGGCCGACTGCGGGACCGCCTGACGACAGGATAATCCAAGTGTGATGACTGCAGCAGGGTAACATGATGAACATCTCTACATTACCATATGATACCAGAGTAAACACATGCAGTCCTGCAGTTAGACCTTTATTGTCAGGCTATTATGCTTTTATTTACATACAACCTATATGAGACTGTACCTGCCATGTTCTCTGGTGTATGCGTTAAACAATACAGATTTATACAGGCAATTAACTTACTACCACGTTTAGATTTATTTCCTATGACAGTACATGCAAGAGTATTGCTAACCTCCTTCACATCGCAACTGCTGCAATCTACAGGCATGGGCTTCCTGGTTCACAGCCCACTCATCTGCCACTGTGAAAGACATGAGGAATATTTAGCTACACCTATCCATAATACACATGAACTGGCAATTATTAAACAGGTAGTGGCCTGATACTTACGGCTGGCACATCCCCCGTCTTCCTAGCCTCTTGGATTTACTGACGCAACAGATCACCCTTTCTCCACTTCAGGTCAGCATAGTGATGCCTGACCTGCTCACCAGTTCGGGCTATGCCAGTGGCACTGGTGAGAGCACGAGCGAGATGGTCCCAGGTTTCCTCTTTGTATTGGTAACCCTGGTACTGGCCCTGCAGCAGTCTCTGGTCATGTTATTTCACAACGAGTCCTGCCATGACTCTGGAGTCCTGGATGCCCCAGTGCTGTGCGTGAAAGCGCCCACCCTCTCCCATACCAGTCATCATAGTGCCTACAGGAGGAAGCTGCAACCAGTTATGAGATGTATTCCCACCTATTGGGTTTAAATAGGGCCAATTTGTGTCAGTTTGCTGCGATTGGACAGTTTTGAAAATGAGAAACTATGGGGAAACATGCTTACCTGAGGTTGGCATTGCTTAAAGGGGTATACCAATGGGCAAAATGAATTAGCTGGCCTACACATTGCTTACGCCTAGTAAGCTGGGCTGAGCAATGCTTAGTGTTGCTTAATTTTTAATTTGCACACTATTTGCTTTTTGGCATTGATTTATTATTCATTACATGTTATATATGTGTTTGGTATCCATGATTCATGTGTATGTACACTACATGGGGTCCTTTTATTAGGTGATTTCAACACTATTACAATGACACCTCACATCTGGGCTTAATGCAGTACTCCAGTTCACATATTTATATTATGTACTAGGTTATACAACATAAAACTGTATATAGATTCCTTTCACATGTTCAGTTTGATTTTCCTATAGTGAGGATCTGTTTGGTGATAGCTCAATCCTATGTACTGCTGTGATGGCTTAGTGGTTAACTACTGTGATTATAGTGTACAGGGTCCTGGGTTCAATATCTGCAAAGGCTGTTTATTTTGTTTCTGGCCAGAAAAGCAGCTGTTGCATACAGAGTGATTAAGGCACTTTTAAGCAGGTTTGCGCAACTGTAAACATTGCTAACCTCTGGTTAATTATGCTTACAGAGAGTTAGCTTTAATATTGCTTAACCTGTGCGTGCATTGCTTAACCCCACACAAACGGGCTTAAACCCGCTTACCACTGCTTAAATATGCTTACTCTTGCTTAATAGTGCTTACTCCCGCTTTCCACCACACTAATTTAAACAGTAATGTAAAATGTTTTTTTGGAAGGTGGTGGATTTGGAAAATCTATGGACTTATCATTCATTACACGTTGTACCATCAATTTGTATCCCTGATTCATGTGTACTTATACTTTATGGGGCACTTGCTATTATCTGTGGATTTTACAACATTATGAGAATGACACCTCACATCTGCATTTAATGCAGTACTCCATTTCACAAATATATGTTATTTAGTAGGTTATACAACAAAAAATATTGTTCATAAAGTGATTTGACATGGAAAATGGAATGTAATGGTGTGGGACTCAAACAGGGAATGACTGCTTACAAGGCAAATGCGTTGCCCACTACACTATTGCAGTACTGCTTCATGTGCATATATCTTGATTGTTATCCTAGTGTGTCACTTAAGCTGCAATAAACAGTTAAGCAATGGGCAAACCTGCGCACATACAGTTAAATTTTATCTGTTTGATTAAAAAAATAAGCTTGTTTATATTTTATATATTAACTATTGCTCTTATAAACTTGGGGGGATGTTGCTGGGGGTATGCAAACACCTATGAGCGGTCTCACTCATTCTTATTCCTAAACTGCTGTTCTTGATTGCAGGAGCATGTATATTCTGTGAGCTCTGCTCTCAGACACACCCCCTGCACTCGTACATGCTCCATGTCTGTTTAGGAGCTCAGGCAGCATGCATTCATTAATATGCCTAGCGCGCTGCCGTCCTGCTCCTAAACGTCCACTTCCGTGCAGGGCTAAGCTAGTCCTGTACAGAAATATAGTGAATCCGGGGGCTAGTCTTCTCAATTTTGATGATACATTATGCAAATAAACTTTTCCATTGTTTTTCCACAAAAAATAAAGTTATGGGTCTTAATGATCCCATCCCTTAAATATGGGTTGAACAAGTGCAAGTCTCCAATCTTAAGTTATGGGTCTCTGCGACTCTGGGTTTGTCCTCCTACCCTGTCCTTAAATATGCATTCAGCCAGGGCATGTCTTCAATCTTAAGTTATGGGTGTCTGTGATGCTTGATTTGTCCTGTTCCCTGTCCCTTCAATATGCACTGAACAAGTGCATGTCTCCAATCTTACGTTATGGGTGTCTGCAACTCTGGGTTTCTCCTATTACTCTCCCCTAAACATGGGTTGAACAAGTGCACATCCTCAATCTTACATTATGAGTCTCTGTAACTCTGGGTTTGTGCTGTTCCACTGTCCCTTAAATATGGGTTGCACATGTGCACGTTTCCAATCTTAAGTTATGGGTATCTGTGACTCTGTGTCTGCCCTGTTCCCCTATCCCTTACATATGGGTTGCACATGTGCACGTCTCCAGTCTTAAGTTATAAGTCTCTGTGAATCTGGGTTTGTGCTGTTTCACTGTCCCTTAAATATGGGTTGCACATGTGCACGTTTCCAATCTTAAGTTATGGGTATCTGTGACTCTGGGTGGTCCCGGTCCCCTATCCCTTAAATATGGGTTGCACACGTCCCCATCCCTTAAATATGAGTTGCACACGTGCAGATCTCCAATCTTAAGTTATGGGTATCTGTGACTCTGGATCTGTCCTGGTCTCCTATCCCTTAAATATGGGTTGCACATGAGCACGTTTCCAATGTTAAGTTATGGGTATCTGTGACTCTGGATCTGTCCTGGTCCCCTATCCCTTAAATATGGGTTGCACACGTGCACATCTCCAATCTTATGTTATGGGTATCTGTGACTCTGGATTTGTCCTGGTCCCCTATCCCTTAAATATGGGTTGCACACGTGCACGTCTCCATTCTTGAGGAATCTCCTCATACTTTAATGACTTGATGAATAACAAATACAATGATACTGTAATTTCATGCCAAAGTGTTCTCAGGTAATTGTTTCTGATTGTATTTCATCCCTGTACTTCGTGTCTAATGTGCGTATTTATTTTTCAATGTAATTTAATTTAATTTCAGCATCAAAGTTAACGGGATATTATTAGCAAAATTTCTCACCACATTTGTGCAACCAAAACTGTTCTGAATAACATTTTGTAAATGTATTTAATGTATTTATTTGTTGTGTTGGAGAATATACTTTACATTCTACACAATTTGTTAGTTTGTAGGTTTTCAGTCCTGCTCTCTCTCTCTCTCTCTATATATATATATATATATATATATATATATATATATATATATATATATATATATATATATATATACACATATAGATATATATATAGATATATATATGAGTTGCATGAGTGGAGTTTGTCTTATGGTTATGCAGGAACTCCGTCAAGGCTGGGTGTGAAATGGCCTTGTATGCCAGACACAGGTCACCTCTGAGCAGTCTATATGAGACTGAGTAGAAGGGTTTTAGCCTATCTGTATAGGATAGGTGTTTGAGACTCTGGATTTTCCTGGTCAGAAACCTCTGTTGTTTCTCAAACTGCTGCATGTGCTTGTCAAGGTACATGCCAAAGGGGGCATTGTACTCGATAATGGGTCTGATAAGGGAGGAGTACAGGGATGTTTTGACAAAACTGTTCCTGGATGAAACACCCTTATTTATGAGGTGAGCCATAAAGAAAGCCTTCCGTACAACAGAGGCAATGTCATGGTCAAAAGTCAGGTTGCTATCAATCTGTGTGCCTAAGTCCTTCACAACTGATTGCATGCTTAATACATTGTTATTAATGTGATAATTAGTAGGGATGACATTTTCTGCAAAGAGGATAATGATGCATTTCTTGGCATTCAGTTTGAGGCCATATGTCTGACAGCAGTCATTAGTTTGGGTAAGGCCCTCTTGGAGGATGTTCACATCACTAGGGGAATTTAAGACCGCACCCAGCTTACAGTCAACTGCAAACCTGGTCAGCCACAGACCACTGGTTTTGGCTTGCACCTCAGAAAATTATATCCCAATCAGTAGAGGCCCCAAGACCGATCCTTGGGGTACACTGCTCGTTACCGGTTTTCTAGAGGTGGCTTCCCCTACTTTGACTGAGTGGGTTCTATCAGTGAGCCAGTTAGCTACCCATCTGGTAACATACAGGTTGATGACTAGCTGGGAGAGTTTATCTGTTACGCCCAAGTGGGGAATAGTGTCAAAGGCTTTGGTGAGGTCAACGTAGGTGCTGTGCACCGTCTCCCCCTCATCCATGTCTTTGGTGACTGTTTCAAAGAAGGTGACCAAGTTTAACAGGCATGATCTCCCTTTGACAAAATAAAACTGTGTGGGGTCAAGCTTTTGGAAGGTGTCAATGTCCTTGTTAATAAGGTCCATGATGATGCGTTCCATTTCCTTGCAGATCAGGCTAGCTAGGCTGATGGGCCTATAATTGCCTGGGTCAGTGGAAGCTCCACCTTTGTGTAGAGGGATGACAGTGGCCATCCTCCATTCAGCTGGGATGAAGCTGGTGCTCAGGCTTTGGTTGAATAGGGTGCCTAATGGAGCTGAGAGCTCATGCCTGAGTTCATGCAGGATGCAGCCAGGGAGGTTATCAGGTCCCATGAAGACCATACTTTTTGCCTTTGAGAGGGCAGATGCTGGGGATGTCCTGGCTTACTGATGGGGGACAAGGGGGTGAAGTTTTCACTGAACCTGTCTGCCAGCAGGTTGGCTAGATCTGTGGCGCTTGTGTATTATGCTCAATGTCTATCTAATTTTTTTTCCAAAATGTTCTGGATCTCATCTCACATTGTTTGTCTGTCCAGTTTTATTAGTTTGGTCTTTGAAGTTATAGCTATAGTTTGCTCTCACTTCATTTTATCATCTTTATCTGTCATCATGCTTGAATTCCACTTCTGCATTTTGCCAAACTGTTTGACTTTCCTTCAGAAAATGGTATAATACTTTATTGTATTTTCCGTTTCTGTCTTGTACCATGGAGGTCAGGTTGTGACTGAAAAGAGTCCGTCAGCCAATCCACTTTCTTGGTTACCAAACTGAAATTAATAGGGACAAGCACAAAGTTGAATTAAGGGTATAAATTAAATTATTTCATGTAGAGATGAAGTTTAAGTCAGGGTACCTTAGAGAGTACAGTACAAATCTATTTGTTTTACTTTTTTATTAAAATGCACAATTAAATGTTTGCTTAAAGGTACCATGTAATCTGCATATTGTTGCTGCTCTTACAGGACATAAAACACAGTAGGCTGGTGTTCAGAAATTAAAAATTGCACAATGTGTAATGCTAAACTTTGCAGTAAGTGTTATCATGCAGGCATACCTCGCAACCTCTTAGAGCAAGAAATCTGAAAAAAGCCATAAATAATAGAGGGACAAGGCCCAAAAATAGGAACATTTTTTAAATATTGCTTTTACAAACTTAAATTGATAGAATAACAGGTTTTGCATTAGCATGGTTCTCCTGCATGGTATAAAGTCTGAAACTCAAGTGTCTGCCATTCTTTTCTGACTACAGTCCTCAATGTTTTGCCAGAAAAGCACAATTTCGTGAAACAGACCAAAAATAAAAGGCAAACATCTGTATAGTTGAGTGGTATGCATGCAGGGCATATCCAGTTCAGAGATATTTGTAGAATAATCACGAGTGTGAATTTGTGTGGTCGTTAACATATACTTTCATAAGTACCATATTTGTGGGTGAATATGAAAATATTTTATTTTGGTATGTGTGACTATGGATGCTAGTATCAACCATGTCTGTTAATCATAAGATGTATACCTATGTGAGTAAATTGCCTATGTGCATGCATACACATAGGCATATGCATGCACATTACTCAGGCAAAAAAGCTTAAAGATTGCAATATATGCATGCATGTACACATACACATATGTATGTATGTGTGTTGAATTAAATATTGAGATACATATGTAAATATGCAGGTACAGAGTCACTAATCATGTTTTACATTTGCCATTACTATTTTAGATGATTTAGGTGGTGATATGACAATTATATATACTCAGAACACATTATTGATTACATTTAGAGGAAGTTACACAAATGAGGGTGTGGATAGCAGAGTAGGACAGTACAGTAATGTGACGCAGGCTAGTCAGCACCCAGATGTACTAAAAGTATAATTCCACATTGTAGGATAACAGCAGAACTGTTTGTATTGTTGAGAAAGTGAAATGACAGAATAGTATGTATACAGTGTATAAATGTTATACTACCTGGTATAATATTATTGTACTTCATAATAAGTCACTATGGCTACATTACCCTTTAATGTTTAACTGACCCTCAGCATTGTGTCAGACATTTGCATAGACCTAAAATGTGACATCAACACACTGACCATACCTTGTGTGTATTGTTGTGGACATTTGACAAGGTGATGGCAGTCCTATCCTTGGACTGAGACAACACGTCCTTGTTTTCATTTGATGCATTCAGGTTTGGGGTATAGCACTGTAGGGCTGATCATCAATGCATAGCAGTGAGAGCAATCACCAGAGGTGTCATACTGAGTGGGAACACTGTTCTGTCACTGACATGAGATATGCAGTCACAGCAACGAGAGCAGTCACCAGAGGTGACAATGAGTGGGAACACTGTTCTGTCAACTGGCATGAGATATGCAGTCACAGCAGTGAGAGCAGTCACCAGAGGTGACATAATGAGTGGGAACACTGTTCTGTCACTGGCATGAGATATGCAGTGACAGCAATGAGAGCAGTCACCAGAAGTGACATACTGAGTGGGAACACTGTTGTGTCACTGGCATGATATCTGAAGTCTAGCTGTCTAGACAATACACATTGTGTCAGTAGAATACTTCTCATTCAGGCCCGGGGTATGTTTGCATAGTTTGGGTCATCCAGAAGTGTACTGGCAGGCCTTATGTAAATGTTGTTCACTCATGTCCTGTTAAGTCTTCCAAGATGACAGTATTGCATCTGTATAAGTTTTTAGGTTTTGTTACTTCTCTGTACTAAACACTGTGTTATGTGATGCTATCATGTAGCCAATGTACAGATGTGATTAATAGGTATGTCAACTGCGATCTGCATTATCAGATATGTATCATATCTGAAATATATAGACATTCAAAAATGCCTAGAATTTCCAAGTCTGTCAGTTAAACAAAGAGGCTGTTATTTTCAAACCGCATGAATATAAATGTAAATTGTATTACATACATACATAGAAAAGTAGCTATTCTAACTTGTTAAAATATAGGGTTATAGATGGCATGAGATTTTTGGTTGCAGCACTTGCTTTTTACTGCCTTAGTAAAAGTACCCCTGTAATTACCTACTATAATATACTAGGAATGGTACTGAAAAGTATATGGTAAAATGTGTAGACTGCATTTGCTTCAGCTTTCAAATGCTAATCAGTGTAAAATAACTGTACTGCAGTCAAACAGGCAGGAAAGATGTGAAAATTGAAAGCATTTTTCCACAATGAATGATAGAAAAAAGTGAGAAAAGAAATCCAGTAGGATGGAATCACTATTAGACAAATTGCTATGGTGTGATTTCTGAAGGACAACATACAGCATCAGCTAATGAGAAAATACTTTTAGAGCAATGATTAGATTCAGTTTGAAAGCTGCATGACATTTTTAGAGAAAAGATGCAAAATATTTTATTATTTTAGAATATTTGGACATTTCTTAGTCAACATGTTTCTTTGCAAGGCACAACTGTCCAAAGCAATGCTGTGCTGTAAAATGAGGGAAAATCTGTATGACTATAAAAGTGCACCTACATCATCATCATCATCACACACACACACACACACACACACACACACACACACACACACACACGCAACACTATTAACACACTGTATGAAAAATAATTGATAGTGGGGGGAAAAACATTTGTAGCAACAAGCATGAAAAATACTATTGCTTAGGCTTGAATACTTACTTGCAAAAACAAGCACATAGTAAAGTAGCTATCACTTCATTGCTAAAGAGGCTCCAGGTCTATGTGACAAGAAGATAGCATCTCTAGCTGAGTACAATCCAGTCATTCAGCTAATCTAATTGCTCATGAGTGGGGGGAGGAAAATAAAAGGACAAACTGCAGCTGCAAGTTCTACGCATTTCCTCTAAAACCCCCCATTGAGAGTTTGTGTAATCTGACCTGCAGTATGCTAAAAAGGCTATTTGAAAACCTTGCCTCTAGCTGATCATGTGACTTACAGAGTACTAAAATGTAAACAAACTCCTCTAGCAAAAAATCTGAGCCAGTGCCCCTTTAAGGGAGCATCCGGTAATTTAGCTTTAACATGATCTGGCAAATAAGTACACACCCAGTGACAGCAGCCCTGGCAAGATGCTTCTAAACAGTCAAAACCACTTTGCAAAGTATGTTTACAAACTTGTTCAGCAGAATGCATTAATTCTGCAATTCTTTATTTTCAACACAGTCAAGGATCAACATCAATTTCTGTTTAAGTAGTGCCATAATATGCTGCTGATACTTGAAAATATGAAACTGGCAATTTAAGGCCTTAATGGCCAAAGTAGCAGAAGTGTATACCTTCTTACCCCATCTGTCCAAGGCCCTGGAATCTTTATCAGAGGGGGTAGGGTTTTTGGCAGTAGTAGCCTTAATGCCTTTAGGTCCTTGGGAAATGGTCTCTGGGTCCCACAGTAGGATTCTTGAAAAGGAACTTGTGAGAGTCAGGTACACTAATACCGGTCAGGTTTCCTGGGAGCTGGAGGTAAAGTGTCTGGGGTCAGGCTGAATTCCAAGAAGGCATCATCTACAATGTCCAGGACAGGAGGGATAGCTAAAGGCCTGTATTGAGGGAGGAGTAAGAATTCCCTAAGCCTCTTTTTGGAGTCAGAGTAATCCTGGCTTTCCCAGCGGAAATGGTCCTTAAGTGTGTGCAAGGTTTCACCAAAGGAAAAATCTTCTGGAGAGGAAGCAGAGGGAATGGAATCCTCTGCATCAGAATCCACACAGGTAGACCAGGGCAAATCCTGGTAATCAGAAGAAACAGAAATTTCAGAATCTTGATCAGAAGAATCAGAAGGAAAATCAGTTCTAGGTCTCAGAGGGAGAAGGCTGGCTTCCCCTAATTAAAGTAATAAGGTCTTCAGCCATTCTTATAATTTGTTTTTTAGGCATATGGGCCTGACCATGTGGTTTGGATGTCCGTTTTCTAGGCGTGGGCAGAGTTTTAGGCCTTGAAGAAGATGGTGTCGGTTTGAAATGCAAGTCTATAGGCCTGAATACACCCTCAGAAGCCGATGCCTGCACAGCGGCTACGGACCCATCCAAGGTAGACACATCTGCAGGTTCCACAGTCGAAGAAGCATGTAGCGGCATACCGAACTCTGAATAGGTCTCAGCAGAGGACTGCGAATCTGAAGTAGCGGGTATCAGGGGCTGCGAAAGCACCTCATGGAGTACTGGCGACTAGCTTAACAGAAGCGTCATCGGTAGCTTTGGACCTATGCGGTCTGTCTTTATCTTTACGTTTTCTTGGAACGTCAGTAGTCGGATGGCTTACTGAAGCCATTTCTGGATAGTTAAACCAAGTACCAAAATAATTAGCTGCAAAAATAAACTGACGAATAGTTCGGGGGTTGAATAAGGCACAAAACCAACAGCGAGGGGAAGTCGTGGTCTGGCCCTAAGGAAGGAATGCAGTACAAATGAAAATTTTTATGAGGTATTTGCTTTCCACATCTAATACAATTGTTAACTTTTACTGACATAGGTTTAGAGCAAGAAAAAGGATCCCCAACAGGGTACTTAGCTTTTTTGAAGACTTCAGTTCTGAAACTTGAAAATTTCAGGAGTCGGCCAAAAGACTGATGTAATGGCATTGGCTGCATGTTTTACACCCCTGACAACCTGATATCATGGAAGAGGAGAGAGCATCTGACACAGGGATCCAAGACTTTGATATTCAGGCCAGCTAAGGGCTACGTGCAAGCAGATAACCCAAATGTAATGACTGCAGCAATGAAACACGAAGAACATCAAGCCCTTAGCACTTTGCCTGAGGACACAAGGATCTGGTTAGCTGATAGACAATGTGCTACTTCAGATGAGTTGGGGAAGAAGGGAGACCTATACCTAGCAAGCAGGGCATCCCTGTACAGGAAAGGGACCTCCAGTACAGCTCGTGGGTCTAAAGGAACCCATGGTGGACAGCCTAGAATGCCCAAACAGAATCTGCTAGCAGCAGGGGAAGCCACTAGTACAGGACCTAGGGTTAAATGTTTTGAATGCAACCAGTGGGGACATGTGGCATACAGATGTCCAAAGAGGCAGGGCGGGGAACAAAAGGTGAGAGCCAGTAAGTGGGGAAGACAAAATGCCAATAGTAGGTTGTCTTGAGACAACAGGGGTATCGAATTACCATCCTGCAAATGTCCTGACAGGGTAGTGCTGTGTTTTAATGCAGTTACTTGCACTCATATTTCGAGACAAGCTTGTAGGTCTTGTAGGGTGGGGAAGACCCAGACAGACCGCATACTTGCAGCCAGGACTGGTGAGGTGGGCACTTCAGGGAGGAAGCTACGCCGTAGCAGTGAGACTGAAGGTGAGCCACAGCTGCCTATGGGTACTGATGCTCCCTTGGACAGAGTGACTGCAAAGGTAGAGGTGAGTAGTAGCACCCAGGCTAACAATGTGGCACCACTGTCAAAGGATGCCAGACTTCCTGTGGAAGGGGAGCTGGGAAGAGTTACAAAGAGTTGAGACAGGCTCAGCTCTCAGACCCTACACTGCAAGGCCTGAGGCAGGTAGCTAGTGAGGCACCTGATTCTCAAGGGAAGGGGGATTCTGTATACTGGGCCAAAGGGTTAATGTATAGAGAGTGGAACCCTGAGGGAGGGCAAGAAGGTGAGAGAATACAACAGTTGGTAGTGCCTAGAGCCTACTGTTTGGCACTTCTAGCCATAGCACATAATATTCCCTTTGCAGGTCATATGGGCATAAGACGTACAAAGAGACGTATTATGCAGAACTTCTACTGGCCTGGAATTTGCAGAGATGTAACAAGGTACTGTAGGACCTGTGAGCAGTGCCAAAAGGTAGGCAAGGCAGGAGACAAGGTGAGAGCTCCTTTGATGCCTTTGCCTGTGACTGAGGAGCCATTTCAGAGGGCAGCTATGGATTATTGCGGCGCCTTTGAGTACACCAAGTTCCACAGGGAAAAAGTATATCCTAGTGGTAGTAGATTATGCTACAAGATACCCTGAGGCAGTGGCTTTGTCCTTCATTGAAGCAGAAAAGGTGTCAAATGCTTTGCTAGAGATTTTCAGCAGGGTAGGTTTCCCACGAGAAATACTGACTGACAGAGGTGCCAATTACATGTCAGACCTGCTGGCTTGTTTGTGGAAGTACTGTGGGATGACACACCTAAAGACCACCCCCTACCATCCCCATAATAATGGTTTCATTGAGAGGTTAAACTCTACACTCAAGTCCATGCTACGGGCATTTGCATACCAATTTAAAAGGGAGTGGAACAAATATTTGCCCAATCGGTTTGCTTACAAAGAGGTTCCCTGGGAATCCACAAGGTTTTCACCCTTTGAGTTGTTGTACAGGTATAGGGTGAGGGGGCCTCTAGACTTAATGTGTGATGAGTGGGAAGGTGTGTGTGAACCTCATAGAGAGTCTGTTGTGGCATATGTCCTAAACCTCATGACAAGGCTCAGGGAACTCATGGGCTTGGCCCAGAAGAACCTGGCAGAAGCCCAACAGAAAAAGGTATGGTATGACAAGAATGCTCAAGCTAGAGAGTATGCTGTAGGGCAGCAGGCAATGGTTCTCATTCCTGTCAGATACAACAAGTTGCAAGCAGCTTGGGAGGGAACCTACAAGGTGGTAAGAAAGGTAACTGATGTTAACTACATGGTACAACTGCTAAGCAGAAGGCAGGAATACAAAAGTACAGTTGTGTACACTTATCATAAATGTAGATGTTCGAGTGTATTCACTGTTGCAGTCATTACATTTGGGTTATCTGCTTGCAGGCAGCCCTCAGTCGGCCTGATTAACGAAGTCTTGGGTCTTGCGTCGGTTGCTGTCCCTTCTTCCATGACGTCAGGTCATCAGGGGTATAAAACATTCAGTCGACGCCTTTACATCACTTTTTCTTGCCCCAGATGTCAGGTGCCCCCCTAATGGGGAGCAATTAAATATAAAGGTACTAAGATATACCTCCAACAAAAAAGCAAATACACCAAAAAGGCTTTTAAGCATAGTAAAGGAAAGCAGAGGTATAGCCAAAAGAAGTTAGGGGGCAGGAGGGAGGGTAATCAGGACTGCAACAGTGAATACACACGAACATCTACATTTATGATAAGTGTACACAACTGTACTATGTTCTTAGTGTTTCACTGCTGCAGTCATTACATTCGGGTAGATTCCCAAAGCTATGGTTGGGAGGAGGAATTTAGATAGCATTAGGGCCAGCTATAAGGCCCTGCAAGACTGCAGTGGCAAATCCAGCTCTGGATTTAGAGAAAATTGGCAAATGACAATGCTTTGTGAAAGTATGTACAGAACTCCAAGTAGCAGCTTCTAGGATTGTCCCTGGTAGGGATGCCTCTGAGAAAGGCTGTAGAGGTAAATGCAGCCCTGGTGGAGGGAGGTCTGATGCCCTGGGGGATAGGTTTTCCCTGGTGCTTATAGCAGAAATGAATGCAATGGCTTATCCATTTAGAAATGGTTTGCTTTGAAATAGCCTTCCCCTCTGACCCTGCAGCAAATGCCATCAGCAGTTCAGATTTCCTTTGAGGTTTAGTCCAGTCCAAGTAGAATCTAAGTTGTCTGTACACATCTAAGGAATGCAGTATCTATACCCCTTTATTCTGTGGACTGGGAAAGAAAGTTGGCAAATGAATGGACTGATTAAGAGCCACACTGGATACCACCTTGGGCATGAAGGATGGATTGGTTCTGAGTGACACCCTGTCCACATTAAAGATGATGAAAGGCTCCACCTGCCATAAGGGCCTGTAATTCAGATACCCTTCTAGCTGAAGTGATTGCTAAAAGGAAAGCTGTTTACCAAGAAAGAAATTCTAAGTCTGCAGTAGCAGCTGGCTTGAAATGAGGTAGAGTGAGCTTCTTCCAAGACAAAGTTAAGGTCCCAGGTTGGCGTTGGAGCTCTCCTGGGTAGTCTCAAATTTTTGGCCCCTCTGAGGAACTGCTTGAGCAGTGGATAAGAGAAGAGGGGAGGTTCTGTGTTATAATGAGCTGAAACAGCTGAGGCATTGATTTTAATGGAGGAAAAAGACAATTAAGTATTGTAAAATCTAAGGAAAACTGGGTGCTGCTGTGCTCATCCCTTGAGATTGGTTCCAGGCACAGAATCTTTTCCATTTTTCAGCATAAGATTTTCTAGTACTAGGCCTCCTTGCCTCTAAAATGATATCCACCACAGGTTTGCTGAGGGATGGTAAAGGAGAGCTTAAGTAATTAGCCAGGCTGCAAGGTTCAGTGTTAGAAGCTGAGGGTGCAGAATCTGGTACTCCTGCTGAGACAGCAGGGAAGGAGTCTGAGACAGGTGCCATGGAGATAACCGTGACACACTGCGCAGGAGGGGGTAACAGGTGTTGGTGTGGCCAGTCTGGAGCAATCAAAATCATCCTTGGTTTGTCCTGTTTGATTTTTAGTACTACTTTGGAGAGCAGAGGCAGAGGGGGAAGGCATAGACTGATCGTTTTTTCCAGCTGAAGGACAGAGCATCCACTTTCCAGGTTTGTTTGTGGGGAGTCCTTGTGCAAAATCTGTCCAATTGGTAGTTCTGGGGAGAGGCAAACAAGTCTTTATCTGGGCTCCCCCATTTGCTTGTCAACATGTTGAAAATCCTCGGTTCCAGTTTCCACTCGTGTGGGTCCATGAGGTTCCTGCTTAGTCCGCCTGCCAGTGTATTTAACTGTCCTGGCAGGAATTGAGCTTGTAGGTGCACTTGGTAGCTCAAGGCTGTGTTCCAAAATGCCATGGCTAGTCTGCAGAGGGGGTAAGAATGTGTACCCCCCTGCTTGTTTATGTACCACATAAGAGTGGTGTTATCCGTCTTTACCATTAGTTGTCCTGGAAGAATGTGGTCCTTGAAGGCTGTCAGAGC
The DNA here is from genome assembly GCF_019279795.1 of Protopterus annectens. Lineage (NCBI taxonomy): Eukaryota > Metazoa > Chordata > Ceratodontiformes > Protopteridae > Protopterus > Protopterus annectens. Next base: position 93,484,017 of record NC_056750.1, read on the forward strand.
ATTCTGTACAGCTAACACTTCTTTTTGATGGATATGCACGTGCATTTGACTTGGGTTCCATTTGTCCTGAATGCACTTCCCTGCCAGGTGAACCCCCCCATGCATAGCCTGATGCGTCTGTTATGGTTTTGGCGGCAGGGGGTGGTGTGAAGGGTAGTCCCTTGTTTTGGTGGCAGGCCTCTGCCCACCAAAGAAACTCTAGGCATAGGCAAGGTATGATATGAATCATTGTTTCTAGGTCTTGAGAATGTTGACACCATAGGCTTTTTAGATACCACTGTAGTTTCCTCATATGCAGTCTTGCATATGGAATTAGAAGAATGCAGGAGGCCATGAACCCCAAAGGCTTGCAGTATTTGTCTTGCAGATAGCAGGGTTTTTGTGGCCACTTGTTTGAAGTAGGTTGTCAAATGGATTCATTCCTCTGGCGTGAGGTAAACCATCTGGGAAGTTGTATTCAAGCTTGCTCCCAGGAATATAATTTGTTGACAGTGTACCAGGAGTGATTTCTTTTCGTTTATGGTGTATCCCAGACAAGCTAGAATCCTTTGTACAAAGGCCAGATGATTCAAAAGTATGTCCTGGCTTTCTGCCTGAATTAGACAATCATCCAGGTATGGGTATATTTGAACATTTCTTAGCCTGAAAAATGCAACAACTGGAGATGGGCACTTTGTGAATACCCTGGGCTCAGTAGATAGGCCAAAGGGCAGTGCAGAGAACTGATAGTGTGTGTAGCCTGCTTTGAAGCGTAGGTATGTTCTGCAAGATTCCCTGATTGGGATGTGCAGGTATGCTTCTTTTAAATCTTGTGTTGCCAGCCAGGCATTGTTGCCTAGCATAGGAAGTAATTGATGAAGACTCTGCATCATGAATTTTGAAATCTCCAAAAAGGTGTTTAGAGTAGACAGGTCCAGGATAGGATTCCATGAATCGTCTTTTTTGGGTACCAGGGAAAGTCTCGAGTAGAAACCTTGTCCCTTTTCCTCTTCTGGTACCAGTTGAATAGCTCCCATGCCTAAGAGAGAAAGTACTTGTTTTTGGACCACTGATTTGGGGGTAGGTCCGGCCACCCGCTTGGTGTTGGCAATGTGTGGAAGTGAAATCTGTATCCCTGGGACTATATATTTAAAACCAATTTGTCCTGGGTAATGAGTTCCTAATTCTTTAATGAAGAGCAATTTTTCCCCCCAAAGGGGCAGTCAGTTGACAAGTGCTTGGAAATTTTAAAAGGAAGTCATTGAGACAGTTGACCATATGGGGGAGTCTTATTATTCCCAGATTTGGAAGTGGAGGCCCCCCACTGCTTAGTTCTGTGTCTCCCCTGGGACTGAAACATGGGTTTTTTTTGCTGTTTCTGTGTTTCGCTTGAGAAGACATGGAAGGGGCTGGAAAGGACCAATTCTTAGAGGGCCAATGCCTACCTAGGATGTTGAACTTGTAAGAAATCTTTAACAGTTTGCATGGATTTAGCTTTATCTTCCATCTTTTTAAGAACTTCCTCAGCCTTGTTGCCAAACAGGCGGTCCTGATTTAAAGCAGCATCCAACAATTTAGCTTTAACATGATCAGGCAAAGATTGCTCCTCCTTAAGCCAAGCATGCCTTCTGAGCACAGACCCAGTAACAGCAGCCCTGCAGAGGATTCTAATGCATCAAAACCACACTGCAAAGTATGTTTTCCAACTTGTTCAGCAGAATGCATTAAATCCTGTAATTCTTTATTTTCCACACAGTCAGGAATCAACATAATTTTCTGTTTAAGCAGTCCAGTAACATGTTGCTGATACGTTAACATAGGAAACTGGCAGTTTAAAGCACTAATGGCCAAGGATGCAGAAGTGTAAACCTTCTTATCCCATCTATCCAGTGCCCCTGGAGTCTAAAAAAAGGTAGGATTTTTAGCAGGAGAAGCCTTAATGCCCTTGGGCCCCTGTGAAATAGTATCTGGATCTGCAATAGGATTTTTAAAAAGGAACTTGTGGGACTCGGGGAACCTTGTAGTATCTGTTAGGTTTTCTGGGAGCAGGAGGCAGGGAATCAGAGGTCAAACTATTCCGAAAAAGCATCATTACAGTCTAGTACAGGAGGAATAGCTAAAGGACTATGCTGAAGTAGAAGGAAATCCCTAAGCCTCTTTTTTGAATCAGAAAAATCCTGGGTTTCCCAGGGGAAATGCTCCCTTAGAGTATGTAGGACTCCATCAGAATCTTCATAAGTAGATAAGGGCAAATCCAGATCATCAGAAGAATGAGAAAAAACAGAATCCTGATCAAAAGATTCATAATCAACTTCAGTCCTAGGCCTCTTAGAAGGGGGGGGGGGGTGGTGGCTACCACTGATTAGAGTTATTAGATCTTCAGCCATTCTTATTTGTTTTTTAGGCATAGAGGCCTGAGCATGTGGCCTGGGCATCGTTTTTTTAGGAATGGATTGAGATTTAGGCCTAAGTAAAGAAGGAGGCATTGGTTTAATATGCAAGTCCGTAGGCCTGAATACACCCTCAGAAGCCGGTGTCTGCACAGCAGCTCCAGACCCATCCAAGGTAGAGACATCCGCGAATTCCCTAGTTGAAGCATCTCGTGGCATACAGGACTCTGAATGGGTGCCAGTAGAGGCCTGCGATTCAGAAGTAGCGGGTATCAGGGGCTGCAAAAGCACCTCAGTGAGTACCGGCGAACTGGCTTAGAAGAAGCATCATCGGCAGTTTTGGACCTCGGCGACTTTGTCTTTATCTTTGCGGTTTTTTTCAGAATCCCGGTAGTCAGATGGCTAACCAACGACATTTCTTGATAATTACACAGAGAACCGAAATAATTAGAGGTGAAAATATACCGACGACGGATAGTGCGCTGATTAAATAAAGCACAAAACTGACAGCAAGGTACATCCTGGTCAGAGCCTAGGCAAGGAATACAGTACTAATGAAAATCTTTATGAGGTAATTGCTTTCCACAAATAATGCAATTATTAACTTTTACTGACATCGGTAAGGAGCAAGAAAAAGTTTCCCCAATGGGGTACTGAGCCTTTGTTGAAGACTTTGGTTCAGAAACTCGAAAACGAAATTTTCAGGAGTTGGCCGACCGGCACTTGCGCACTTGCTTCTGCTTCGGGCACCACACGGCAAGAAAGACTGATTTAATGGCGTCGGTTGCATGTTTTATACTCCCTGACGACCTGACGTCATGGAAGAAGGGACAGCAACCGAAGCAGGACCCAAGACTTTGTTAATCAGGCAGACTGAGGGCTGCCTGTAAGCAGATAACCCAAATGTAATGACTGCAACAGTGAAACACGAAGAACATCTGTACCATGTTAACATAATGAAACCTTACCATGATAGGGAGGCCCTTATGCTGAGCATTTGCAGTGGATTGCAGGAGTCGTCTGAGGGAGATCTAGTGACTGATCTCCTCGGTGAGGCTCAGACTGACACCTCAGTGGAAGGGGTAGCAATGTCCCAGCAGCTATCTCCTACCCAGGTTTGAGAAATCCGAGCAGTGTTACGTGAGTTTGAGGACATGTTCACTGGGAAACCAAAGTGCACCCACCTGGTGCATCACCAGGTGGATACAGGACCCCAAAGGCCTATTAGGCAGGCCCCTTTTAGGGTGCCTGAGAAAGTCAAACAAACTCTGAGGGAGGAGATAACCCTAGTTCCAACATTTCCTGTAATTCAAGAGCTCAACAGTCCCTGGGCCTCCCCGGTGGTGCTGGTGCCAAAGGAGGATGGCAGCACCAGGTTCTGTGTGGACTACAGGAAATTAAATAGTGTCAGAGTCAGAAGCTTAGCCCATGTCTAGGACAGATGAGGCCCTAGAGCAGCTAGGTGGGGCTAAGTATCTTACAACTATTGATCTTACCAAGGGTTACTGGCAGGTGCCCCTGACTCCCAGTGCTAGAGAGGGGTCAGCCTTTGAGACTCCTTTTGGCTCATACGAGTTTACAAAGATGCCCTTGGGGATGAAAAATTCCCTAGCGACTTTCCAGTGGCTGGTAGATCGTATCCTAGCAGGAGGAGGAGGAGGGTTTGCCCTTGCTTACCTAGATGATTTTGCCACCTACAGCCATTCCTGGCAAGAGCACCTTCAATATGTCAGGGAGGTGCTGGGCAGACTACAGAGGGGGTAGGGTTGACCATTAAGCCCAGCAGATGTCAAGTGGGTGTGGCAAAAGTCTCCTACCTAGGACATAGACTGGGGAGTAGTAAGATCAGGCCAGAACCTGCCAAAGTGGAAGCCATTCAGGCATGGCCTGCACCTGTTACCAAAAGCAGGTGAGGGCATTCTTAGGGACAGCAAGGTACTACATAAAGTTCGTCCCCAGTTAATGTACCATAGCTGCTCCCCTCAAGGACCTGACAAGGAAGAACAGGCTAGATAAGGTAGTGTGGACCACAGACTTTGAGCAGGCATTCCAGGAGCTTAAGGAAGTTTTGGGAGGTTGACAATCCTGTGCATGAAGTGATGGGTAATTGTAGCATATACAGAATAATGAGCATCATGGTTATTATATAACAAATTCAGTAATCTTTTATTTACAAGTATATATATTGTGAGACTTTTGGGAGTATTGGGATTATGAATTTTAGGAGTTAGATATTTTATTATAGTGTGTATATTACAAAATAGGATAGAAATTGTAGAAGGAACGAAGCATTAGAATAGAATTTTTTTTCATTATACATGTTCAATGTGATATTTATGTATGTTGTTTTAAAATGAACTTTCTTTAAATATTTTTTAATTGTTTTGTTAAGGGCGGGAATTTAACATGTATATAAGGAATTGAGACTAATGATGAGTGTTCTGATGAAATATACGGCTAGTAGATGAAAGCGCTCAACCTGTATTTTAGTTTTGTACATTAAACTAATTTTTAACCTATGGGAACGTGACACACCCTGCTTCTTGGAATGATTTTTGTGCTTCAGTTTTGGCTATTGTTGGGATTCCTTGAATTTACAATTTTGGATCGTGTTGTTAGGTGCAAGATAAAAGAGATGTTAAAAATGTAAATGTTGAGCTTCTGTTGGCCTGGGAACTAAATCAGAGGCGACAATGATGTAATCTGGGAGGGGCCAGCAGAAATGTTTGATAGTGATTTTAAAAACTATTTCTCAGAGGAAAATAACATTTGTCTTGAGAAAATCCAACTCACCATTCTGCCTGTGTTCTATAGGTAAGTTTATTTTAGAGCTATGTTTTCTCTTAGATATAGCTAAGAACTAAGAAGATTAGATTAGGTTTTTTTTTGTACTGATGTCAGAACTTTTCTACTGTATTATTTTAAGTATTTCTCTGTGAACTCTAAACTCTTGACTAGCACTGTGTAGTAAGAAGTATTGTCTTGTGTTTTTACTAATTATTAAATATTTTTAAACCTTTCAACTGTGGCTGTTTTGTGTAGAGATAATTTAAGCTCCAGAGTACCTTGCATATATATATTTATATATATAATGATACTGGCCAAGCCACTCCAATAAGCCTTGAGGGTCTCTTCTGCCACTGGGATAGAAGGTTGGATGGTCTGTCCCTGCATGGCTTACCTTGCCCCTGCCTGGTAAGTGCAGGGAAGGACCAGTGCTTAGAAGGAAATTTCCTGCTGAACCTGGGAGGCTGAACCTGAAAGAAATATTTTACTGTCTGCATAGATTTTGCTTTGTCTTCCACCTTTTTAAGCACTTCTGCTTTTACTCCAAACAAGCAGTCCTTATCCAGGGGTGCATCAATTAATTTAAACTTGACATGATCAGGGAGAGGTTGTCCCTTCAACAATGCATGTCTCCTAATGACAGATCTTGACACTGCTGCCCTGCTTGAGGCTTCTAGGCCGTCATAACCACAGTGTAATGAGTGCTTGGCCAATTGACAAGTAGAGTGCAGTATATCTGCTAACTCTTTCGAATTGGCAGAGTCAGGAAAGATTGAAATCTTTTGTTTTAATAGCACCAAAGTATGGTGTGGATATTTTAACATATGGAACTGACAGCTGAGTGTTCAGCTAGCCAAGGTTGCAAAGGTGTATACTTTTTTACCCCATATATCCAGAACTCTGAAATCCTTGTCAGAAGGAATAGGATTCTTAGCAGAACTAGTCTTAGCTCCTTTAGGTCTCTGTGTAATGACCTCTGGGTCTGCAGTAGGATTTCTGTACAGGTATTTGTGAGAATCTGGCACTCTAATACCTGTGAGGTTTACTGGGAGCAGGGTGTAAGCTGGATTCATGGAAAACATCATCCACCACTTCTAAAATAGGGGGGATGGCCGGGGGGTCTGTGCTGGAGCAGGTCCAAAAACTCTTCGTCTTTTCTTAGACTGGGGGAAATCCTGAGATTCCCATTGGAAATATTCCATAAGGGTGTGAAGGATTTCCCCAAAGGAAAGGTCTTCTGGTGGGGAGGAGGAAGGAATGGATTCCTCTGCATCTGAATCCTCATAAGCAGTCAGAGGTTGTTCCTCTTCAGAATCTGAATAATCAGATTCCTCAGAATCCTGTTTTCATAATTTCAGGAGAAGGGTGTCTTATCATTTTAGAAGTTATGGCCTGACTACTCCTGGTAAGGGAGATGAGATCCTTCGCCATTTTAAGCATTTGCGCTTGGGGTGGTGGTGCAGGAGCAAGATGGTTGCTAGAGGCAGATTTTCTATGAGTGGCCTGGCTTCTAGGCCTAAGGGTGTTCATCGGTCTGAGAGAAATTGAAGTCGGATGAAAAAACTTTGTTTTTTGTCTAGATTCAGTACTGCGAGAGGCCTCCTCGGAAGCCAGTGCCTGCGTCGCGGGAACTGATCCAACCGAGGCAGAGACAGCCAAAGGCTCTGAAGATGAAGATTTCTGCGGCATACCTGACTCCAAATGGGTCTCGGTAGAGGTCTGCATGGATATCTAATAGGGCATTAGGGGCTGCGAAAGCACCTCACTGAATTCCGGAGAACTGACAACCCACTTAGCGGTAGAGTCGGAATCCTTAGACTTGTGTGGTCTTGTCTTTATCTTTGTGTTTTTTCAGAATGTCCACAGATTGCTGGCTGACGGGACGCCATTTTGGAATGCAAAGACAGAAGACGAAAATACCTGTCTACAATAAGAGCTATACGGTGAATGGTTCTCGCATTAAAGAGGGCACTGAACCGGCAATGGGAGACATTGTGGTCTGGGCCTAAACAAGTGATGCAGTATGAATGGAAGTCTCGGTGTGGGATCTGCTTTCCACAGGCGAGACAATTGTTAACTTTTTCGAACATTGGTTAGTGCAAGAAAAAAGGATCCCCAACAGCATACTTTGCTTTAGACATTTTCAGCTGTAATTCAAACTCTGGTAGCGACAGACCGGGACACTTGTGAACTGCTTCTGCTACGGGCTCCACTGCAAGAAAGACTGATGTAATGGCATTGGCTGCCTTGTTTTATAGGCAAAAAAACAAGCTGAGTAACGCAAGTCACCACACCACAAATCAGGCAGTTTGAACCGTTTATTTGTCAGTTCAAACTGCCTGATTTGTGGTGTGGTGACTTGCATTACTCGGCTTGTTTTTTTGCCTTTATTTGTGAGCTTTCCTAGTTTGTGCCTTGTTTTATAGCACTGTCAGACTACAGGCAACAGCAGCCAACGCAGAAAAACACTGACTCTGGTATTTGGGCCGGCCGAGGGCTACCACAGCAGGGATAACTACAACAGTGAAACACGAAGAACATCAGCAGAGCCAAAAGGACTTCTACTCCTAGAAATAATGTCCAATTTCTAATGCATAACAGACATTTGAGGATTAGACCAAGTAGCTGTGGCGCAAATGTCAACTGAAACTCTAGACTAAAAGGCCTAAGAAGTTGCCACGGACCTTGTGGAGTGGGCCTTAATTCAGCCTGATAAGGTAACATCTTTAGATGAGTAAATAAAGGCAATACAGTCTTTCAACCATCTTGCTAGAGAGACATTAGAAATAGATTTACCTCTTTTTGCTACAAAGAAAGATACAAACTGATCAGACTTCCTTAAGGGCTTGGTTCTGTGTAAATAAAAACAAAGCTATCTATGAACATCACAAACTGACAGTATATTCACCTTTTATCTGCTACCTGGGGAAAAAATAATGAAAGATTAATGGACTGTTTAATATTCCATTCTTTAGCCACCTTAGGTAAGAACAAAGGATTAGTATTGCAGGATAACTCTATCCTTGTGAAAACTCAAATATGGAAATTTTGAAGAAAGGGCTTGGAGTCCTGACACTCTTCGAGCAGATGGAATAGCTACCAGAAAAAAAGTGTTTTCCAGGAAAGGAATTTCAAATCCACAGTAGCTGCAGGCTCGAAAGGCAGGTGTACCAGGGCTTGCAAGATCATAGTTAGATCCCATGGAGGAGTAGAATTTTAACTCGAGGTCGTAGCAGGAAAGTGCCCCTGAGAAAAGTTTTACAGAGCTTAGCAGAGGCAAGGGATAAAAGAATCAAAACCAATGTGAAAATTGGAAATGGCTGCTAAATGGACTTTGACAGTGGAATGATTAGCTCTATCACAGAAAAGAGAAGCCAAAAAGTCAAGTACGAATGCAAATGGTACTGTAAAAGGATCTGTTTTTCTTAAGCCCAAATAGCAAATCTTTTCCACTTGCTTCTATACATCTTACATGTGGAAGACCTACCTGAGGAAACCAAAATTTCTCGAACAGAGGAAGAATGCCTGGGGAATCTTGCCATTACTGGAAGTGGAGGAACAATGCTGTTGGCTTCAAGGCCTGTACGCACGGATGGGGGTGCCCTGATAGATGACATAAGCAGGTCTGGTTCTGGATCCAACCTCATCAGAGGGCAAACCAGATGAAACCAAAGGAAGGTGAACCAGGTTTGTTGAGGCCAAAAGGGGGCAATGAGGATTACCTTGCTCTGCAACCTGAAAGCTTTCTAGAAGAACTTGAAAATTAGAGGCAGAGGAGAAAAGGCACAAAGACGACTGGCGGGCCAAGCATGGACTACAGTGTCACTGGGTGACTGCCCCTGAGGTGGGATCAAGGGAAAGGAGTTGCTGCATTTGTTGCTGAAAGGGGACGCCAACAGATCGCAGCAAGGATGACCCTATTTCTGGAAGGTCATGTCTGCCGTAGACTTTCACGGACCACTTGTAAGGTGTCAGTAAGGCTCAACGGAGCCAGTCTGCTAATATGTTTGACTCCCCTAAAATAAAAATTAATATGAGAAAGCGGATGGTAGAGATCACCCACTGCCAAACACTCATAGCCTGTCTACATACAGGGTAGGACCTGGTTCCTCCCTGCTAGTTGATGTACCGAACTACTGACATGCTGTCTGTATGGACTGCATTAGTCCCCAGAGAATAAAAGCTGTTGAGTACTTGCAATGCAAGAACCGCTCTCATCTTCAGAACACTGATACGCAACTTGGTTTCCTGGGATGTCCACATGCCTTGGACTGCTCGACCCAGACAATGCCCCCCCACCTTATCTGGGAAGCAGTCGTGGTAAACGTGATGACTGGGGAACGGAAGGATGAATGGAAATCCTTGAGAAACGTCTTAGGAGTGAAGGCAACAAAGAACAGACTCCTTGCACACTGACAGTTTTATCGGAAGATTAGGAGGATTCCTGAGCAATGACCAGTGAACACCCACTGCAATATCCTTATGTGGAAACGAGCCATGGGCAGGAGAGCTATTGTGGCCGCCCATCAAACCCAATGCCCTGAAACTAAACTGGCTGGAGGCTGGAAGCTGAGTTGAGGTATGGTTAGAATTTGTCTATACCTTCTTAGGTTTGTTACTCTGTCAGTTGTCAGATAAGCACAGTATGCCCTTGTATTCACACGAGCCCCAATGAAATCTAAGACCTGAATCTGATCTAGCTGGGATTTTTGCATGTTGACAGTTATCCCTAAAGTTGGGGCTAGCTGTAGTTAGTAGTCCCTGGCTCGAATGAGAAGATGTCTGGTTGGAGCAGTCAGAAGCCTGTCGTCCAGATATGGAAAAATCTGGTAGCTCTGCAGCCTGAGATGCGCTCCCACCACTGCCAAGCATTTGGTGAACATGCTGGGGGGCTGTGGTGAGACCACACAAGAGTGACCTGAACTAGTAATGACCAGCTCCCAGCCTGAAACCTAGAAACTGCCTGCAGTGTCTGTTCATCTTTATATGGTAGTATGCATCCTTCAAGTTCACAGAGCACATACATTCGTCCACCTTCAACAGAGGTAGGATGGACTGGATTGTAACTATCCTGAACTTCGTGAGCTTTATGGATTTGTTCAGAGTGGTCAGATCCAAAATAGGTCTCAGGTCCCGTCTTTCCGTGTACTAAAAAGAATGTGGAGTAAAAGCCCAATCCAACCTGATTTGGGGGACCTCTTGGATGACTTTTTTTGCAAAAGCTTCTCTAGTTCGTGGGCAGCGTCGTCCCTCAGACTGGGTGGGAAATCAGGGAGGAAATGCTTTCTCTTTGGAATTTCCAGATAGGGAATGAAGTATCCTCTGAATATGATCCTTCGCACCCATTTGTCACTTGTGATATCCTCCCAGGCTTCTGGGTGCACGGAAAATTGCCTCCCAAGGAGGACAGTAGGGCAAATGTTCAGGATCGCTGGAAGAGCTTTTCTTGATAGGTTTCCAGCAACTCCTGATTTTGCAGACCCACTTGGCCACATGGGGGAGTGCCTTCCATTCTGATTATCCCCCCCTACCCCGGGGGAAAATTCTTCCCAAGTGTCATGAAAAGAAACCTGTGACTTGCGAAACCACATTTTCTTACTCCCACACTGGTTCCTGGAGAAGGCCCTTTGTGGGGCAGAGAAACCAGTTCCGATGGCACACAAGGTCTTTCCATCCTCCTCACTCCAGGAGAGTATCTCTCAAACAGTTGACCTAAATAAGGTGAAGCTGTTAAAGGGGGCATTAATAAAGGCTTGTTTGAAAGGCTCCGCAAAATCGCGCAGCCTCATCCAGGCATGAGTTCTCATGGCAATGCCTGAACCGGCAGCTCTTGAAGTACCCTCTGCAGCATGGAAAATCAATCTCATGAACGCATTGGCTAGTGACTAAAGGGTGGCCCTTCTAAAGGAAAAGGTACTCTGATCCTCAGCAGACATGGACCTTGGGGACAAGCTAGAAAGTTCCTTTTTAAGTCCCTTTGTAGCCTCAAACTGAGATACATAGTTTAACCCCCTCAAGGTGAACGTGGAAGAGGTGTAAACTCTCTTGCCAAGTCTCTCCAAAACCCAGGATTCTCTGTTTGGGGGCTAGACAGAGAAGCTCTCATAGGCAAGCTCCTTCTTGGTGGTTGCCGAAACCATGACATCTACAGGAATACCCTTGGCCCCTAACAACTTACCCGTGGGGGCACTAGGAATCTTGTCTGCTCATTTGGGGATAGGCTCTACTGTATCCGATTCCTTCCAAGCCCTGGAAGACACCTGCTGAAGCAATGGATCACCTGGGTGGGGTGGTGGGGGGCAGAACCTGGAAGTCTCCCACAACACAGATTCCTCTGGAGAAAGGTTTTGGGCTGTCCAACCAACCCAGTGGAGCAGGACTTAAAATGCCTCCAAAGGAGACGTTGTCGGGTGGAGAATTTGGGGACCCTTCTTCCTTGAAATCTGTGTCCATGGTAACTGATTCCATAGGGAAATCAATGTGTTTCCTTTTACACAGCCTCCTCCTGGGGACCTCCTCGGTGGGATGCTCCAGGGAGATATCGGAAGATGCCTGGGGTTCCGCCCTGGGAATACTGTGGAAACTTTGGGGGGACTGGCTGTCCACATGGCAGAATGAAGTCCTCAAGCACCAAACCGGAATGAGGAGGGGGTGGTTCCAAGGGTCTTCCTGGCTGGGAGAGAACCCTCTTGACCACTTCAAAAGCTGAAGGGCTCTGAACCACAGAAAGCTATCCCCCTGGAGCCAAAGACACCTGAGTAGACACCTCCCAGAGAGCTTGAGTCCCCCTGCTCTAAAGGAGTCCAAGCAGAGCTGTCGAAAGCCAAAGCTGCAAGGGGGAGCAAAGGCTCTGTAAGCTTTGAAGTCAACACCCACCCCCCAGAACCGACCCCTATTCTACGGCTCTGAGACATGCTAAGACCCGAAAGCCAAAGAAGCTGAGCAGGTGGGGGAAAGATGGAGGTGACGAGGAAATCTCTACTGTCCTCGAAACCATGACACTGGAGACCAACGGCACTGAACACTCCAAAATTGAAGAGTGGATCCGAAAAGCAGCCAAAGGTTGGGAAAGGTGAAACCCTCATGGATCCAGATGTGGAAAGAGTGGACACAAACCGCATCTTAATCAGAGTCTCGAGGAACTGGCTCAGTCTGCCGACATCCTTAAAGAACAGGCTCCGGGAAGACATGGACAAGGCTGATGATGGGGGTCTTGAAGATCTCCTGGAGGAGCAAGCTCAGGACCTCTGACCCTTCCCAGTCTGCACCAAACTGGGCACAGACACTGTCGGAGGTGGTGAAGAACAACTTGGCCCCAGGACAACAGACTGTGGCAGAGGGGAAGAAGTCGGAACCAAGCTTGGCGCTGGGCCAAGTCTGTTCCGACAATTTTGGAGATTTAAGAGGCTCAGAGGACAATCAAATTGGAGAGCGCCGCCTGCCCTTGTGAGTCTCCTTAGGCCTTTTAGGAAGGGGTTAAGCTCCTGAAGTGGACAGCACCCTAAGGTGGAAAAAGGAGGACGCAACCCTTTAAGAACCAGCTTGCTCCTCCTGTCTGCCAGAGCCTAGTGGGAGAAAAGCCTGACAATTAGGGAAACAAGCCACTAGATAAGGAAGGCACCCAAGCAATAAACACAGTCCCTGTGGGCATCAAATAGAGTAATCTTCCGCCCATACATACAAAGTGCATTTTTTAAAACCCTGCAGTTTCTGCTCAGATATATAAACAAAAAAAAGAACCCCCCTTTTTCTTATTAAAAAAAAAAAAAAAACTAAATGCAGAGACCTGCATTTAATGGAAAGAAAAGGCGGGAAGGGAAAGAGTAGAGTTTGCAAAGCTAAGACACCTAGTCTAACCAAGAAAAAGAGTAAATGAAAGGAAAAGGTAGGCAAAGAGGCTAATGGAATTAAAAGTTAAAGCACTCATGAACTAAAACCCCTTAAAACTCAGAAGCTTACAGCTGCAGAAACTCACTGCTGATGTGAAGCGTGGCAAATGAGATTTAAAGTACATTGGGGCTGCAGGGCACTGTGGGTATAAGGGAGGAGCTCAAGCTGTGGAAAAAGCAGAATGTCTGTTCCGAAGATCAGAACTGAAACCGATAGGCTAATAAAATGAAGAGGACAACATCAGATCTTTGTTTAAGGAATGCAGGACAGAGTCAAGTCTTTTTGCCATGCGAGTCTGGTAATTAATTGCCCTAAACTTAAAGGCAGCAGAGATGTAAACCTTTCCCTATCCATCCACAGCTCTACTATCTTTGCCACTAGGCAGGGAATTTGCACTGGGCAACAGCTTACAGGGTTTATCTGAAGAGAGATACTACAGAGGGGTCTGCGACTGAGTGCTTGTATAAATATTTGTAAGTCATCAGACACCTTGTAAAACCTCTCTGGTGTCTTAGGAGTTGTTAGTTGAAAAGCAAGTGCTGAAGAAGTGGACTGAAAAGTGCTCTGGAAAGCCTCAAAGATAGGAAGGACTGGAGAAAGGGAAGGGGTACCCATCTCCAAAAAAGTACACTGCTACTTCTGACCAAAGATATGCATGGATTACCATTCAAAATGTTTCATTAAGATTTGTGTAGTTTCTCCAAAGGAAGCCTCCACAATTGGGGAATCCAGACAGAGGGAGGCTTCTTCATTGGAAGAGATTTGCCCTGGAGACTACAGCTGAGAGTAGCAGCTCAGAAAATGGTCAGTCGCAGTCTTGTTCCTCATCAGAGAAGGAAACCAGGGTGGGTTTTTGAAGAGTAGCCCATGGTTATGGAAACCTAAGGGAATGAGCTTTCAAAAGCATAACAGCTTTGAACAACTCGTGTGAAGTCTATCCACTCCTTTTCCCTAGGTGTTGACAGACAAGCCATATATGCTTAGTCCTCTGCTTTTTTTTAGGTGTAATGCCCTCCAGAAGAGACAGAGGTTTGGAACCATGTCCGACTTTTATTAGAGAGCCTAACTTAAATTTGAGGGATGCTGTGCAGATATAAGACTTGGTTCCTCAGACGTATCAACAGTCTGCAAGGATTCAGGAGCCACAATGGCCTCCAATGGGATCTCAGCAGTGGGCAACTGAGAAGCAGCTTGATGTACTCTGGGTTCTGCAACCTCTGCAGTTATGTCATAGTCAGACATGGACTGCAGAGCCATTTGAGGCCTCTAGTTTTTTTTTTTTTTTTTTGTGGCAGAGGGTCAGAGGAAGCTGAGTCAGCCATCTTTGACTGGGTCAAGCATTTAAGAGCATTTCTAGAAAGGTGTTGAGTGCAGACTTAAGGGTTTTGAAAACAAATGAGTGACAGACTGGGCAAGACTTGTGATTGTATTGAAGGTCTAGACAAATAATGACACTTGGTATGCAACTCCTTGTACAGAAACTCCCTACTGCACTTAACCCTCATGACATCTACAACTGTCTATAAAATACTGTAACATAAAAAGAAAGGTTCTCCAACAGGAAGGTACCACCAACCAAACAGAGAACAGTCCAGTGGTCGCTCAATCTGTGTTCAGGCTGGCGGCAAGACAGACTGAGGATCCACTCTCGTATGTCCATCTATATACCACAAAGCAAACAAACTTGCATCGTGTGTTCGATGTATGACCTTAGGAAGATATAATTTGGTAACCCTGTCCGGACGTCAGCAGTGACACCACGTCAGGAATACTGCAACAGTGATTTCATTTAGGACATCATAAAAACACCCACACTTTGAAACACACAAAAGAATTCTACAAATGCTTTTGTTTCTTTCACAGGAATTAGTCTCTACCAAAAATTAGCAACTCATCTACAAACTTAGGTTTGAAATTGCTCAGACAATTGGTCCACCTTTATTAAGTACAAACAGGAAGTTATAGTTATCCTCTATGCAAATTACAGTGCAATGAAAAAGTATTTGCCCCCTTCCTGATTTCTTATCTTTTTGCATGTCCGTCACACTTAAATGTTTCAGATCATCAAACAAATGTAAATATTAGACAAAGACAACCCAAGTAAACACAAAATGCAATTTTAAGTGATGATTTTATTTAAGGAAAAAAACTATCCATACCTACCATGGCTCTATGTGAAAAAATTGCCCCCTAAACCTAATAACTGTATGTGCCACCCTTAGCAGCAATAACTGCAATCAAGTGTTTGCGATTACTGGCATGAGTCTTTCACATCACTGCTGAGAATTTTGGCCCACTCTTCTTTGTAGAATTGCTTTAATTCAGCCATACTGGAGGGTTTCCGAGCATGAACTGCCCTTTTAAGGTCATGCCACAGCATCTCAATTGGATTTAGATTTGGACATAGACTAGGCCACTCAAAAACCTTCCTTTTGTTTTTTTTAAACCATTCAGAGGTGAACTTGCTGGTGTGTTTTGGATCATTTTTCTGCTGCAGAACCCAAGTGCGCTTCAGCTTGAGGTCATGAACTGATGGCTGGGCATTCTCCTTCAGGATTTTTTGGTAGGCAGCAGAATTCATGGTTCTATCAATCACAGAAAGTCACCCAGGTCCAGAAGTAGCAAAGCAGCCCCAGACCATCACACTACCACCACCGTGTTTGACTGTTGGCATGATGTTCTTCTTCTGAAATGCTGTTACTTTTATGCCAGATATAACTTGACGCACACCTCCCAAAAAGTGCAACATTTGTTTTGTCAGTCCACAGAATATTTTCACATAAGTCTTGGGGAATCATCAAGATGTTTTCTGGCAAAAGTGAGATGAGCCTTTATGTTCTTTTTGGTCAGCAGTGGTTTTGGCCTTGTAACTCTGCCATGCATGCCATTTTTGCCCAGTCTCTCTCTCTTATGGTTGAGTCATGAACACTGACCTTAACTGAGGCAAGTGAGGCCTGCAGTTCTCTAGATGTTGTTGTGGGTTTTTTTGTGACGTCTTGTATGAGTCGTCATTGCACTCTTGGGGTAATATCTGTAGGCCAGCCACTCCTGGGAAGGTTCATCACTGTTCCATGTTTTCTCCATTTGTGGATAACGGCTCTCATCATGGTTCGCTGGAGTCCCAAAGCTTTAGAAATGGCTTTGTAACTTTTTCCAGACTGATAGAGGTCAATTACATTGTTTCTCATCTCTTCCAGAATTTCTTTAGATCGCGGCATGATGTCTTCCTTTTTGGGACCTTTTGGCCTACTTCACTTTGTCTGACAGTTTCTATTTTAAGTGATCTCTTGATTCAATAGGTCTGGCAGTAATCAGGCCTGGGTGTGGCTAGTGAAATTGAACTCAGCTTTCACAAAAATGTGATTAACCACAGTTACTACATGATTTAACAATGGGGGGGGGGGGCAATTACTTTTTCACATAGGGTCATGTAGGTTTGGATAGTTTTTTTCTCTCCCCTTAATAAAATCTTCACTTAAAAACTGCATTTTGTGTTTACTTGGGTTATCTTTGTCTAATATTTGTCTAATATTAAAATTTGTTTCATGATCTGAAACATTTAAGTGAGACAAACATGCAAAAAAATAAGAAATCAGGAAGGGGGCAAATACTTTTTCATTGCACTGTAAATCTAACAGGTACATAGGAACTATAAAACACAAGCAAAGCAACCCAATTATCGCCCTTCTCCTCTCCTCCATACAAGAGGCATGTTCTTCTTCACAAATAACAGGGTCTCTATCCTCTCAGCTTTTTCCCAAACTCTTAACTTAGAAACTACCAAACAGTATTCAATCTCCATGGGAATATCAAGATGGTCCTGCACTACAACTCCACTACCTTACTCTGTGCACTGTAATAAAACCATCAATCACTGTTGTACACAAAAATGTGTCAGGAACCAAACTATTACTCCAATGAACTGTTCGCAATATACACATCATGGAATATTCAATCTCTGGAACTCTGCAAGACAATAGTTTTGCCACGCAGCAATTTCCACTACATTTAACCTATATCACTATTAGATGTAAACTAAGTGTTGCAATGTCAAAATTATCAATGTAACAGTTTATGAGAAAAAAAATAACTCTTCCGCAATCATTCCAAAATTATGCATGCAACAGTTACTTAAAAGTTACCTCTAACAAATTGTGCAATTGCACCCAGGTCATGGCTGAAAATAGTCCACTGACTATTTCACTTACCCAGTCTACACAAGAAAAATAAAATAAATAAAAATGAGTAAAGCATGCTGATACTTACTGCTGTGGGGGATGGAAAAACTGGTGGAAACGGAATGCCAGACTCTGGAGCCCCTGGTGGCAGCTTTGCTGAGCCAGAATTCAGTAGATCTCTGAGGCTGGATCCCTCTGTTTTGTTACTGGAAGACCCAGGGCCAAGTAACAGACTGTTGAAAAGCTTTGGAGTTGAGGTAGTAGTCTTGGATGAAGAAAAGGAATCCAAACCAAACTGAGATCGTCCATCTTTACCTGTGGCTGACCTGGGACCAGCATCTTTTGAGGAAAAAATAAGATGAATTAGTTTTTCTTTTTCTAGTGACACTAACTTTCAGAAAGTGTAACTACAACATTTTAACAAATGACTATTTTTGAGTACTGCGTATCCTGTGTAAATACAAGAGAAAAATATGTGGATCAGTTTCATCATTCATTCTGTACTGTACTATGCAGTGCAACATACTATGAATCAGAAGACAAACAGCTGTGCTGCCCAATTACAAAAGAGAACTAAGCAGTACTGCTATATCTGTCATTAAATATTACATTTAATTGCTTTTGTGCAATGTCTGCATCAGCAAACTAAGACAAAGCATCAAGCCTGACCAGGCAAAAAGATACAATGTGTAGGACAAAAATGCTCTAAATTACAAGAAATACTTTATGGTTTATACATTAATAAAGTACAGTTGGATCCTTAATGCAGCAAAAGCTCTTTGAGGAAAGGTAATTTTAAAAGTAAATCAAAGGACTGCGATTTTACTCATCTTCATAGGATCACAGGAGGTTACTAGGCTAATGGCCCTTGGGCCTTACAAGCTTAGCCAAGAGTTTATCCTCAAAAAAGAAACCTCAGTCAGCACCTGCCACCCCTGTCAGTAAGGGACACAGGTGGGACAAATTTCTGGTTTCCCATCCACTCATCAGCGTTGTGCTTAAAGAGAGTCAGCGAGGTAGTCTAGTTTGATGGTTAGGGGGCAGCCTCTGAGAGACAAACTTGTCTCTCCAGCAGGTTTTGTTAATGTCGCATATTAGATTTATGCCTTTTGAGACGGTAATGAGCAAGGACTTAGACTTAAAGATATGGAGCATCTCTAGTAGGGCAGGGTCCGAGATTGCCTTGTAGGCGAGAGACAGATCACCTCTGAGCAATCTGTACGATACCATGTGGAGTGACAGCAATCTAAGCCTGTCCACATAGGACAGGTGTTGGAGGCTATGGATTCTCTTTGTAAGGTATTTCTGTGGCCTTTCCAGCTGCTGCAGGTGTTTGGAGATTTACATACTAAACATGGTGTTGTAGTCAATTACTGGCTCAATTATTGGCCTAATGAGGGAGGAGTACAGTGAGGTAATAATCAACTTTTTTTCTGGATGCAATCCCTTTACTTATGACATAAACCAAGTAAAGGGCTTTTCTCACCACTACCACTACATGATGGTCGACTGTGAGATTGCTGTCAACCTGTGCACCCAGGTCTCTCACTAAATGTTGTGTGCTTAGGTTGCCATTGATGTGGTAATTAGTAGGGGCTGTGTTGTTGCCAAATGGTATGATAATACTTTTTATTTTGCATTTAACTTAAGGCCATGACTTTGGCACCAGTTATTTGATGCTGTGAAACCCTCGGTATGTTAACATCATGTGGGGAGTCAATGACAGCACCCAATTTGCAGTCGTCTGCAAACCTGGTCAGTCATGGGCCTTTTGTCTTTGCCTGGACCTCTGAAAAGTAGATGCCAAACTACAGAGGTCCCAGAACAGATCCCTGGGGAACACCACTTCTGACAGGTCTGCTGTTGGAGGTACGTATTTTGACATTGTGGGTTCTATTGGAGAGCCACTTGGCCACCCACCTGATGAGATGGGGATTTACTTCAAGTTGTTAGCTTTTCTATGATGCCCAAGTTGGGGATTGTGTCAAAGGCTTTGGCCAAGTCAAGGTAAGCTGTACGTACTGACTTTCCCTCATCTTATGCTCTTTTCATACAATTCAGGAGTTTTCATTAACTGCACTGTTTTCTATGCAGGTCTACACTGGTCTAACATCAACGTTCAGTGAAACTTTAGAAGATGTGTGAATGAAGCAACCATGGGTACTTTATAGGCTACTGATCTACAAGGATCTAAAGCAGCTTTGCCTAACATTCCCATAGTAGCTTTTAGCTCTTAAATTCTGCATCCAAATAACTCAAAGACTGGCCCAACAAAGATATGTTGGGACATATGTATGATTGAACTACCCATGATGGACAGGAGTGCACTCATCCAAATTATATCTAAATTAAGAGAAGTTTTGCTTTATATGGAGTGGAAAACAATTCTAAAGAAGTGGTATTCTCTATGATACATACATCCCTGCAACATTTCCTACATTTTGTGAAACAGACTGACATCTCTTGGATGTGTTTTTACGATATGGCTGGACTTTCGAATGTGTAATACGTCTAAGAGAATAGGGTCTGATGTCCTATATGCAAGGCACAGGTCAAGTCTCAATAGCCTGCATGACACTGCAAAGAGGGACAAGGCTTTAACATGATATGCACAGTTTACACAAATTAGGCTTTTGATTTTTATTTTTTTCTAAGCTGTACAAGCATTTGGACAGATGTGCTGAAAGGGGTATTATACTCCACGATCGGCCTAATGATTGCAGAGTACACTGCTTAAACATCATAAATCCTACATAGGCAGCACTACTATGAGCTGCTTTCTGCTCTTTAAGCCTCTTTGGGCTTGAAAGGAGCTCATGCGTGTGGCTATCTACTGTCCTAAGAATTAAGAAATGCTATTACTTGAATAAAACAAGTAACTCGACAGTGGACAGTCCAAGTAACAGTTATAATAATCTTTACATAAATTAAGTGGGATGATGGCTGGGACTGCTCCTTGACTAACTACTGCTATGATAAATACCATTTTTTTGGGAAGGGTCACAACAGAAAATCACAGCATTTAGGTAAATTCTTAAGTAGTGTAGTAATATCCTTGACAAACCAAAAGTTAAAGGATTCCCTGCAGCACAACCATGCTGCTGTCCTACATCCTAGACTATGCATCCAACTTGTTTTTTGAGAATATGTGTACAAGTTTCTATGTCAGCTTCTAAAATGTCTGATGCAAAAACTTTTCTGAAACAACCTGCTGATAATGTTGCTGTCCTAGGTGTGAGTATGCTTATTGGCCTTTTAACAGTTGATTAAGTTTATCATAAGCATCAATGTAAACTCCAAATATTTCAAAAGGTTTGCTTATTAAGTGGCAGACTTCTCTTTCTTTAAAGAAACAAAATGCTGAGCCATTTTTCGCACTACTTTGGTTCTACTGCAACACATGAACAGTTTGTGTATGTTCAGCAGAGAGCACTCTCCATCATCTTGCATTTCTGCACAAAAGAAGAGTAGTTTAACAATTTAGGCAAACTGATTTACATATGAAAGCCTGTGTATAGCTGAAATATTTTTACCAGATGTACCAGGAATTGAAGTGTTTAAAGGACCACTATTTTAATTCAACTCTTTCTCTGCAGGTTCAAATAGAAATACAGTCAGTTTCTCCACCATAACATTAAAATTAATCAGTCTTTTTGATGTCTTAAAACTTAAGGAAGGCCAGCAAAGGTGGATGTAAATGCAACCTGTGTTAAAAAGCTGGTAAATACACTGATATTGCTGATATATAGACTTCAATGGATGATGATGCTAAAACGGACTGAAATAAGTGAATTAATCTAGTAACACTGGGATGGGAAAATGTAAATGATCCTAATATTTTAACTTGATCCACAAAATAAAAAAAATCTAGTTCACTTCTGAATACAATATTTCCTTTTCATTATGTTTCTTAATCCACTGTAAAATATGAACCATTTAAGAGTAAAGATTTTCTGTTAAAAATAAAAATTCTTTCATCCAAAATGAGATTAGTCTAAGTTTTAAAGTTCAGATTGAGCAACCTGCACTGCTTCTGCACCAGTAAGGCTTTAAATAAAGGTATTAGCTTTACTATAAAAGTGTTCAAGATCACTGAAAGACACCACCACAGTCTTAAACAACATGGAACTGTACGAAATTAGAATGGCCTTACCTTCTTTTTGCTTTTAACAGTACCTTCTGTACTAAAAAAAAAGTACAAAAATCAGAGTCCATTCTGGAACAGAAAGCAACTATCTTCCCAACTGTGTTGTGAAGAACAAGACCACACAAGATATTGACTGCTATGATGTGCAGCAAACAAGTCCACTTTAATAAGGCCTCACACTTGTAGAGCTTCCTGAAAAACATGCAAGTCTTATTTCTACCTACGATATGGTATTCCTTTCCTGTTCAAAATGCATGATAGCTTACTGAAACATGGATAGCTTACTGAAACACGGACGGCTGCATGGTGCATTTTAATTTGTCATGTCCTAAGATCATAACTGCTTCCTTGAACAACTGAAAGGATCTGGGCCCTCCATATCTATATGTCACATCACTGCCATGACTAAGTTGTCCTGACTGAAAACTGTCCAGAATGACTGTCAGAGCATACTACCTGCTTTCACCCCTTTCAAGATGTGAACAGATCTTTCCTGATGATATCACAGTTACATTGCAAAGACAGGTTGTTGAAGTGGGTTTCCCTAAGCATTAGGTAAACACTCGAAAGGGGGGGGGGATATACCATCTTATAAAACAGCTGTTTAAAATGAAGTAAATTAAACAGCAATGCCTACAGCAAGTTATATGCTGATTGTCCAACCCTCACTCAATGATAATCTGGGGCACTTAAAAATTAAAGGATGACATCAAAAATCATGTTTTCAGTGGAACTTAAGAGTATTGAGTTCACTGCACTCTTGTCTATTGAATCTCCTCAAAGTTGCTCTAAAACACATGATGTTGGGTGAGGTAAAAATCTGTTAGCAAAGGATGACAAAAGTACAGATGTGTACACTTACCATAAATGTAGATGTTCGAGTGTATTCACTGTTGCAGTCATTACATTTGGGTAATCTGCTGGCAGGTTGCCCTCAGTCAGCCTGAATTCCAAAGTCTTGGGGCCTGCGTCGGTTGCTGTCTCCTCTTCCATGATGTCAGGTTGTCAGGGGTATAAAACAAGCAGCAGACGCCATTTTCTTTATTTTTTCTTGCCTTAGATGGCACGTGCCCCCAAAAAGGGAAAAAAAAAAAAAAATATATATATATATATATATATATATATATATACACATATATATATATATATATATATATATATAGGTTTACTATTAAAATGTCGAACAGCACTACGTCGACTGTACTATAGTCGAACACAGAAGTTCGAAAATAGTAATGTCGACGTCAAAAAAACAATCTAGGAATGGTTTTAACATGGGTCGAGGTAGGTGTTCAGTATTATTCAGAACTACAAACATCTCCCCTACCTCGACCCATGTTAAAACACAGTCCTAGATTGTTTTTTTGTCGTTGACATTACTATTTTCGAACTTCCGTGTTCGACTATAGTACAGTTGACGTAGTGCCGTTTGACATTTTAATAGTAAACCATATATATATATATATACATATATATATATATATATATATATATACACCCATACATACACACATGCATCAATATAAACTTTACCTTCATCTACAAGCAAATACACCACATAGGTTGTAGAAGATACAGAAAGAAAGATAAACTCCAGAATGATTGGGGGATGGCGGGTGGGTAACCTGGACTGCAACAGTGAATACACTCGAACGTCTACATTTATGTTAAGTGTACACAACTGTACTATGTTCTTCGTGTTTCACTGGTGCAGTCATTACATTTGGGTAGAATCCCAAAGCTATGGTTGGGAGGCTGGAGCTAAACAGCATTAGGTGTGGCTATAAGCCCCTGCAGAACTGCAGTGGCAAAGCCTGCCCTGGAGAGTACAGAGGCAAATAATGCTTTGTAAAGGTGTGAACAGAACTCCAAGTAGCAGTCTTTAGAATGTCTTTGGTTGGTACTCCTCTGAGAAAAGCTGCTGAAATAGCTGCAGCTCTGGTGGAATGAGACCTAATGCCCTTGGGCACAGGTTTACCATGGTGTAAGTAGCAGAACTGGATGCAGTGGCTTATCCACTTAGAAATTTTCTGTTTTGAAATCGCCTTTCCTTCTGATCCTGCAGCATATGTCACTAGTAATTGCTCAGTTTTTCTTAGACCTTTAGTCCTGCTCAAGTAGAATCTAAGCTGTCTGCCTACATCCAAGGAATGCAGGATTCTCTCCCCTTGTTCTGCAGATTTGGATAAAAGGTTGGCAGATAAATTGTTTGGTTATGACCCACACTGGAAACCACCTTAGGCATAAATGTAGGATTTGTCCTCAGAGACACCCTGGGTAAAATATGATAAAAGGCTCTACAGCCATGTAGATTTAGCTCTGAAACTCTTCTTGCTGAAGTAAGTGCTAGTAGCAGAGCTGTTTTCCATGATAAAAACTTTATATCAGCGGTAGCAGCTGGTTCAAATGGAGGCAGGGTGAGCTTTTCCAATACATAATTGAGGTCACATGCAGGTAATGGTGCTCTTCTAGGAGGCCTTACATTTTTGGCTCCTCTAAGATATTGCTTTAGTAAAGGATGAGAAAAGATTGGTGGCTCTGTATTGTAATGAGCTGAAATGGCAGAGGCATGGATTTTAATTGAAGAGAAAGATATGCCTTTGTCAAGCATCTCAGTTAAGTATTGTAATATTTGAGGAATATTTGGTTCTGCTGTATCAGTTTCATGTGCTCGATTCCAAGCACAGAATCTCTTCCATTTATCAGCATAAGATTTTCTAGTACTAGGCCTTCTGGTCGATTGTGCAGGATCTGATTGTTTTGCTGGGACAGTAGTTGAGGTCTCTGAGGTAAGGTCCAAGCTGGGTATTAAGACAAGTTCCTTAGGACTGGGTACCAGTATTGGCGGGGCCACTCCGGAGCAATTAGTATCATCTTTGGTTTCTCTTGCCTGACTTTTATGATCACCTTGGGAAGAAGAGGCAGAGGAGGAAAGACGTAAACGGATAGGTTTTTCCAACTGAAGGATAGGGCATCCACTTTCCATGCTTGTTTGTGATAAGCTCTTGTGCAGAATCTTTTCAATTGATAATTCTGAGGAGAGGCAAATAGATCCATGTCTGGGCTCCCCCATTTCTCTGTTATCATACTGAAGACTTGTGGATTTAGTTTCCACTCGTGAGGGTCCATAAGGTTTCTGCTTAAATCATCTGCCAGAGAATTTTGCTTTCCTGGCAGGAATTGAGCTTGGAGATGTATTTTGTAGGTCAAAGCAGTGTCCCACAGTGCCATGGCTAATCTGCAAAGGGGGTATGAGTGTGTGTCCCCTTGCTTGTTTACATACCACATGACCATGGTGTTGTCAGTCTTTATCAGTAGTTGCCCTGAATGAAGTCCTTGAAGCTGTTAGGGCATTTTGAACAGCTAGCATCTCTTTCTGGTTGCTATGTAGATGCATTTGTTTTGGGGTCCATATGTCCTGAATGCATCTTCCTGCCATGTGGGCCCTCCAGGCATAATCTGATGCATCTGTTATTAAGGTTTGCCTGGCAGGGGGTAGAGTGAAGGCCCGTCCCATGTTTTGGTGGCATGCCTTTGCCCACCATAGAAACTCCTGTTGTAGGCAGGGTATGAGAGGAATCATTGTTTTCAGACTCTGAGAATATTGACTCCATAAACTTTTTAGGTACCATTGAAGTTTCCTCACATGCAGTCTCGCATATGGAATCAGTAAGATGCAGGATGCCATGAAGCCCAAAGCCTGCAGAATGTCTTGCAGATAACTGTTTTTTTTGTTGCCATCGGTCTGAAGTAAGTAGTCAGTTGCCTTTGCTTGTCTGGCGTGAGGTAAGCCATCTCGGCAGTTGTATTCAAGCTTGCAGCCAGGAATGTTATCTTTTGAGAGGGTACCAGTCGTGATTTCTTTTCATTTATTGTGTACCCTAGGCATATTAGAAGCCTTTCACAAATGCCAGGTGTTGAATACGAATGTCCTTGCTCTCTGCTTGAATGAGACAGTCGTCCAAGTAAGGGTATATTTGTATACTTTTTTGTCTGCAAAATGCAATTAAGTGACAGGCACTTTGTGAAGACCCTGGGCGCAGTAGATAAGCCAAAGGGCAGTGCAGAGAATTGGTAATGCATTAAGCCAGCCTTGAATCTTTGGTATCTTCTGCATGATTGTCTTATTGGGACATGCAGGTATGCCTCTTTTAGGTCTAATGTCACCAGCCAAGCATTCTTGCCCAGCATGGGCAGAAGCTACTGTAAAGTCAGCATTTTGAATTTTGGAATGTCCAGGTATATGTTCAAAATTGATAAATCCAGTATTGGCCGCTAGGCCTTGTCCTTTCTGGGTACCAAGAACAGTTGTGTAAAAACCCTGTCCTTTTTCCTGTTCTGGTACTGACTGAATGGCCCACATATCTATGAGGGACGTAACATGTTTCTGTGCCTCTGCCCATTGATCTTTGGGCAGATCTGGCCAACCGTTTGCCACTGGCAGAGTGTGGAAATGGAATATGTATCCCTGTGATACTATGTTTAGTACACACTTGTCCTGGGTTATTAACTGCCAATTCTGAGGAAAAAGTGCTAACTTTCCCCCTAAGGGCGTTGCCAAAAGATAAGTGCTTGGTGTAGGCAGAGGGAAGTCATTGGGACT
Source organism: Protopterus annectens (assembly GCF_019279795.1). Classification (NCBI taxonomy): domain Eukaryota; kingdom Metazoa; phylum Chordata; order Ceratodontiformes; family Protopteridae; genus Protopterus; species Protopterus annectens. The sequence continues at coordinate 93,509,991 of NC_056750.1, forward strand.
TTCTGTAGGGTTGCGCTTTATCTCCTCCAGATTTGGAGGTAGAAGTGTCCCATTGCATTGACCTGTATGAATCTTGCACCTGGTATCTGGAACCCTCAGGGCGTCTGGATTTGCCCCATTGAGCTCTGACACAGGAAAGGACCAATTCTTTGTAGGCCAATGTCTACTGAATCTTGGTGGCTGCACTTGTAAGAAGTCTTTAACAGTTTGCATAGACTTAGCTTTGTCTTCCATTTTCTTTAAAACCTCTTCTGCCTTAATACCAAACAGAGTATCATGCTCTAAAGGTGCATCTAGCAATTTAGCTTTAACATGATCAGGCAAATTTTGTTCCTTTAGCCAGGCATGCCTCCTAATCACAGATCCAGTAACTGTGGCCCTGCAGGAAGCCTTTAAGGAGTCAAAACCACATTGCAATGTATGCTTTCCAACCTGTTCAGCTGCATGCAATAACTCCTGCAATTCTTTATTTTCTGCATATTCAGAAATCAACATAATTTTCTGTTTCAGCAATCCCGTAACATGTTGTTGATACTTAAGCATATGAAATTGACAGTTTAAGGCTCTGACTGCCAAGGTTGCAGATGTGTAAACCTTTTTTCCCCATCTGTCCAGTGCCCTTGAATTTCTGTCAGAGGGGGTAGGATTTGTTGCTGCTGAGGCCTTAACTCCCTTTGGACGCTGTGAAATAGTTTCAGGATCAGCAGCAGGGTTTCTAAATAAAAATTTATGTGAGTCAGGGACTCTGTAATATCTGTCAGGCTTACTGGGAGCCGGAGGTAAGGAGTCAGGGGTCAAGCTTGACTCCGAAAACACACCATCCACAATGTCTAAAATGGGAAATGGCTAAAGGTCTGTGCTGAGGGAGAAGGAGGAAATCCTAAGCCTCTTTTTTGATTCTGAGAAATCTTAACTCTCCCAGTGAAAATGCTCCCTCAAAGTATGCAAGGTTTCCCCAAATGAATAATCAGGAGGAGAAGCAGATGGTATGGACTCCTCAGCATCAGAATCCTCATAGGGAGGTATAGATAATTCCTGATCAGAAGAGGAATCAGAAGAAACCTGATCTGAAGATTCATGATCAGTGTCTTGCCTAGGCCTCTTATCTGGAGGGGGGTGGGTATCCCTGATCAAGGTAATAAGGTCTTCAGCCATTTTGATAATCTGTTTTTTAGGCATAGAGGCCTGTGCAAGTGGCTCATGGGTCGCTTTTTTTTAGTTTTAGAAGTTGCTTTTGTCTTTGGTTTTGAAGCTGTCATCAGTTTGATATACAAATTTTGAGGTCTGAACACACCCTCAGAAGCCGGTGCCTGCTCAGCGGCTTCGGACCCATCCGAGGGAGATGCATCCATTGGTCTAATACCTTAAGTATCTTGTGGCATGCCGGACTCCACATGGGTGTCGGTAGACGTCTGCGACTCGAAGGTAGCGGGTATCAGGGGCTGCGAAGGCGCCCGAGTACTGGCAAACCAGCGACTGTCTTAGGAGAAGCTTTGTCGGTTTTGGATCTCGACTGCCTTTCTCTGTCCTTTTCTTTGCGTTTTTTATGTACTCCGGTAGTCGGATTGCTATCAGACGACATTTCTGGATAGTTAAATCTGTTTCCAAAACACTTTAAGGCAAAAATATACCGACGCTTAATAGTGCGTTGGTTAAATTTAGCACAAAACAGCCAGGCATGTTGTGATCAGGGCCTAGGCAAGGAATACAGTACAAATGGAAATCCTTATGAGGTATTTGCTTCCCACAAGTAATACAATTATTAATTTTTTCTGACATCAGTATGGAACAAGAAAAAAAAAGTTTCCCCAACGGGGTACTTAGCTTTAGTGAAGACTTCGGTTCTGAAACTCAAACTCGAATATTTCAGTAGTTGGCCGACCGGCAATTACGAAATGCTTCTGCTTCGGGCACCACGCAGCAAGAAAGACTAAAGAAAATGGCATCTGCTGCATGTTTTATACCCCTGACGTCATGGAAGAGGAGACGGCAACTGACGCAGGACCCAAGACTTTGGAATTCAGGCCGAGGGCAACCTGCCAGCAGATTACACAAATGTAATGACTGCAACAGTGAAACACGAAGAACATCTGTCAACTAAAACTATCAAGCAGATCACAATGCCACAAAGAAAAAATCCCCAAACTCATTTGCGTCTAAATAAAGAAAGTACAGTTTTGTACCTACCATAAATGTAGATGTTAGAGTGTCTTCACTGCTGCAGTCATTACACTTGGGATATCCTGCCATCAGGCGGTCCCCACAGTCGGCCAGAGCTCCAAAGTCTTGGTCCAGCGTCGGTTGCTGTCGCATCTTCCCTGACGTCAATGTAAGATGCAGCAGATGCCATTTTCTTCAGTTTTTCTTGCCCCAGATGTCAGGTGCCCCAAAGAAGGTAGGCAATACATATTGCTAATAAAACATACAATAAGGTAAAAACAAAACCTTCAGTAACCAGCAAATACACCACATAGGTAGTATAGGGTTGAAAAGTAGAGTTAAGTCCCAGCTAAGAAAGAGGGGATGGCGGGTGGGTAACCTGGACTGCTGCAGTGAAGACACTCGAATATCTACATTTATGGTAGGTACAAAACTGTACTATGTTTGTGTTTCACTGCTGCAGTCATTACACTTGGGTTGAATCCCAAAGCTGAGTCAGGGTGGCTGGTTCTATAGAGGATTAGGTGTAGCTATGAGGCCCTGCAGCACTGCAGTGGCAAAGCCAGCTCTGGATCTAGAATAAAGAGGCAAGTGGTAATGCTTGGTAAAGGTGTGCACTGAACTCCACGTTGCAGCTTCCAAGATATCTTTGGTTGGTACTCCTGTAAGGTAGACAGTAGAAGTGGCTGTTGCCCTGGCGGAATGTGGTCTATTGTTACTAGGTACAGGTTTCCCATGCTGTGTGTAGCAGAAACGGATACAGTGTCCTTTCCACTTTGAAATGGTCTGCTTTGAAATGGCCTTTCCCTGTGATCCTGCAGCATATGCTACAAACAATTGCTCAGTTTTTCTGTAAGCTTTTGTTTTGTCCAAGTAGAAACGTAATTGTCTGTGTATGCCCAAGGAATGCAGAAGTCTCCCCCTTTATTCTGATGATTTGGATACAAAGTTGGCAAGTGAATAGTTTGGTTAAGAGTCACACTGGATACCACCTTAGGCATAAAAGAGGGGTTTGTTCTTAAAGAAACCCTATCTTGGTGAAAAATAATGAAAGGTTCCACTGCCATTAGTGCCTGTAGCTCTGAGACTCTTCGTGCTGAGGTTATTGCCAGAAGCAGGGCAGTTTTCCATGATACATATTTTAATTCTGCTGAACTGGCTGGCCCAAAAGGAGGTAAAGTGAGTTTTTCCCAGACAAAATTGAGGTCCAGAGTAGGTGTTGGTGCTCTCCAGGGCGGTCTTATGTTTTTAGCCCCTCTGAGGTACTGCTTTAGCAATGGATGAGAGAAAATAGGAGGATCTGTGTTGTAATGAACCGAGATGGCAGAGGCGTGGATCTTAATGGATGAGGATAGTCCTTTGTCCAGCATCCCAGTTAAGTACTGTAATATCTGAGCAATATTTGGGACAAGAGGGTCAAGGCTTTGAGCCTGGTTCCAGGCACAGAATCTCTTCCACTTTTCTGAACAAGACTTCCTGGTGCTAGGCCTCCTGGCCTCCAAAATGACATCCATAACAGCTTTAGAGAGAGGTGTTGTCTGCTTAACTAATGAATCTGCCATGCAGCCAGGTTTAAGGTTTTGAGCTGACTCTGCAGGATCTGATTGCTTTGTTGAGTCAGAAGTTGCAGAGTTTGAGGTAAAATCCATGGTGGGCCTTGAGCCAAGTTCTTTAAGATTGGGTACCAGTGCTGACGTGGCCAGTCTAGAGCAATTAGGATCATCTGTGATTTTTCTGGTCTGGCTTTTAGGAGTACCTTTGATCGGAGAGGCAGTGGTGGGAAAGCATAAACTTTTAGGCTTTTCCAGCTGAACGAGAGAGCATCCACCTCCCATGCTTGTGTGTGATAAGTCCTTGTGCAGAATTTTTGTAGTTGGCAATTCAGTGGGGAGGCAAACAGATCTATGCCTGGGCACACCCATTTTTGTGTTATCATGCTGAAGACTTGTGGATTTAATTTCCACTCATGAGGATCCATGATGTTTCTGCTTAAGTCGTCTGCCAGAGTATTTTTCTTTCCTGGCAAAAATTGTGCTTGCAGATGAACTCGATAAGTTAGAGCTGTGTTCCACAAAGTCATGGCTTGTCTGCACAGGGGGTAAGAATGAGTGCCCCCTTGCTTGTTTATGTACCACATAACTGTGGTGTTGTCTGTCTTTAATAACAGTTGTCCTGGATGCAGAAGGTCCTTGAAAGCTGTTAGGGCATTTTGTACAGCCAACAACTCTTTTTGATTGATGTGAAGATGAATTTGGTCTGTGGTCCACTTGCCCTGAATACATTTTCCTGCCACGTGTGCTCCCCGGGGGTAATCCGAAGCATCTGTTGTTAAAGTCTGCCTGGCTGTGGGTAGAGTGAAAGGCTGACCCTTGTTGAGGTGACATGCCTGTGCCCGCCATCGAAACGCCTGTTGTCGGCAGGGAATTAGTGGTATTACTGTTTCCAAACAGTGACAGTGTTGAGTCCAAACACTTTTTAGGTACCATTGTAATTTCCTCATATGCAGTCTGGAATATGGAATTAGCAGTATGCAGGATGCCATGAATCCCAAGGCCTGCAGAATTTTTCTTGCAGTGAGTTGGGTCTTTGTTGCCATCAATTGAAAATACTGAGTCAGTTGTCCTTGTCTGGCATGAGATAAGCCATCTGGGCCATTGTATTTAAGCTGGCACCCAGGAATATTGTGGGCATTAGTTTTGACTTTTCATTTACTGATTACCCTAGGCAAATTAGCAACCGTTTTACAAACGCCAGATGCTTTAGAAGAATGTCCTTGCTCTCTGCTTGAATAAGGCAGTCGTCCAGGTATGGATATATTTGAATTCCCTTTTGTCTGCAATATGCAATTACTGGTGCCAGGCACTTTGTGAAGACCCTGGGCGCAGTAGATAAGCCAAAGGGCAGTGCAGAGAATTGGTAATGCATTGAACCAGCTATGAATCTGAGGTATCTTCTGCAATTTTGTCTGATAGGTACATGCAGGTATGCCACTGATGTCCAAAGTAACAAGCCAAGCCTTCTTGCCCAGCATGGGAAGAAGCTGGTGTAGTGTCAACATTTTGAATTTCGGAACATCCAGGTAAGTATTTAGAGTAGAAAGGCCTAGTATGGGCTCCAGGCTTTGTCCTTTATGGGGACCAGGAAACGTCTTGAGTAAAATCCTTGTCCTTGTTCCTGCTTTGGCACTTTTTGAATAGCTCTCATGTCCATGAGGGCTGTGATTTGTTTTCGTGCCTCTGCCCATTGATTTTGTGGCAGGTCTGGAATTCCTTTTAGCCTTGGTAGAGTGTGAAAGTGGAACCTGTAACCTTGAGATACAATATTCAGAACCCATTTGTCTTGGGTGATTGTTTGCCAATTTTGAGAAAAGAGTGCTAGTTTTCCCCCTAAGGGAGCTGCCAAAAGTTAAGTGCTTGGCATTCGAAGGGGGAAGTCATTGGGACTGTTTCCTGTAAGGTTGACTTGTCTTCACCTCCTTTTGGGGTTGAAGCACCCCACTGTCGTGGTCTGTAGGAGCCTTGGGGCTGAGATCTGCCTCTTGGATGTCTGTATCTGCCTCTTTGTGGTCTGCCTAACACTGGAAAGGACCAATTCTTTGAAGGCCAATTTCTGTTAAATCGGGGTGGCTGTACCTGTAAGAAATCCTTCACTGTTTGCATAGATTTTGCCTTATCCTCCATTTTCTTTAATACCTCTTCTGCCTTAACACCAAATAAAATATCCTGCTGTAAAGGAGCATCCAATAATTTTGCCTTAACATGATCTGGTAAACCTTGTTCTTTTAACCAGGCATGCCTTTGAATCACAGATCCTCTAACTGCTGCTCTACAAGAAGCCTCTAATGAAACAAAACCACACTGCAGAATATGTTTTCCCACTTGTTCAGCTGCATGCAATAAATCCTGCATTTCCTTATAATCAGGATGTTCTGAACTTGTAATAATTTTCTGTTTTAACAGAGACATTAAATATTGTTGGTATTTAAGCATGTCAAACTGGCAATTTAAAGCTCTCACTGCTAAAGTTGTAGAAGTGTAAACTTTCTTCCCCCATCTGTCTAATGCTCTAGAATCCCTGTCAGAGGGAACTGGATTTTTAGCCGTGGAAGCCTTTACGCATTTGGGACCCTGTGAAACAGTTTCTGGGTCAGCAACAGGGTTTTTATAAAGAAATTTGTGAGAGTCAGGGACTCTGTAGTACCGGTCTGACTTGACTGGAGCAGGGGGCAAAGAATCAGGATTTAAACTGGATTCAGAGAACACATCATCCACAATATCTAACACTGGCAGAATAGCAAGGGGCCTGTGCTGAGGCAATAAAAGAAAATCTGAGCCTTTTCTTGGATTCTGATTAATGCTGGCCCTCCCAATGGAAATGCTCCCTCATGGTATGTAAAGTTTCCCCAAAAGAATAATCCTCAGGAGGAGAGGCTGAAGGGATTGATTCTTTAGCATCAGAGTCCTCATAGGGGGGTAAAGAGTATCCCTGGTCTGAAGAGGTATCAGAATATATGGAAACCTGGTCAGAAGAATCACAGTCTGTATCCTGCCTAGGCCTTTTATCAGGAGGGGGATGGGTACCCCTGATCAGAGTAATTAAGTCTTCGGCCATTTTAAGCATTTTTTTTTTAGGCATGGAGGACTGTCCGGGGGAATGCTGTACTTGCTTCTTTGTCTTTAATGGAGTTTTAGACTTGGCTGTAGTTTTTATGGTAAGCTGTGAAGGTCTGAAAATACCCTCAGAAGCCGATGCCTGCTCAGCGGCTCCAGACCCATCTGAAGGGTTAGTCTCCATAGGCCCAACACCTTGAGTATCCAGAGGCCTAGTCATCTCCACGTCAGAGGCAGCCTGTGGCCCTGAGGTAGCGGGTGTCAGGGGCTGCGAAAGCGCCTCACTGAGAACCGGCGACTGGCCTAGAAGAGGCTTCATCAACAGTTTTGGGCCTCAGATGCCTGTCCTTATCCTTGTCTTTGCGTTTTTTGTTTATTCCGATCGTCGGTTGTTCCGACGGCATGGTATAATTAAATCTTCGGCCAAAGTAATGGCGAGCAAAATCAAACCGACATTTAATAGTGCGTTTGTTAAATCGAGCACAAAACCGACAACTAGTGACGTCGTGGTCTGGGCCTAGGCATGGAATACAGTAAGAATGAAAATCCTTATGAGATATTTGCTTCTCACAAGAAATACAATTAACTTTTACGGACATCGGTCTGAGGCAAGAAAAAGTTTCCCCAACTAGGTACTTAGCTTTATTGAAGACTTTGGCTCTGAAATTCGGATTGATAATCTCAGGAGTCGGCCGACCGGCACTTGCGAACTGCTTTTGCTTCAGGCACCGCGCGGCAAGAAAGACTGAAGAAAATGGCATCGGCTACATCTTATATACCCCTGGCGCACTGACATCAGGGAAGAAACGACAGCAACCGACACCGAACTAAGACTTTGGAACTCTGGCCGACTGCGGGACCGCCTGACAGCAGGATAACCCAAGTGTAATGACTGCAGCAGTGAAACATGATGAACATTAGTGAAATCTTACCATAACCATAGGATGTCCTTTTGTTCACTGCTGCAGTATCCTTAACCCGAGGGATCTGCTGCCTGAAGGTGACCAGACATCGGCCAGTATACAAAGTCTTATACTACTGTAGGGTATGTGGGTCATCGCATGTAGGCTGCTGTCAGACGTAGGTCTTAAAAGCGACATGCGCACGTACCATCCTCAGGACTGAATGCCCCAGGAGGAATGCCAGACTAAGGATATAAAAGGTCAGTACATCCAAGCAAAACAATACATCAGGCGGGAAGGATAGACTACTGGAGCAGTGAAGAGAATGATATCTATGGTTATGGTAAGATTTTACACAAATATTCTATGTCCCTCTATTCATTTGCTGCAGTATTCTTAATGTGATGGAGTGTGCCAAAGCTCAAGAAGGAAGGGAAAAGAAAGGAGAAAAGAAGCTCTCAATGAAGCCACGTGAAATGGCTTAAGCAAATCTGGCTCTGGATTTGGAAATGCCATCCAGTTTGTAGTGTCTGGTAAAGGTGTGAACAGAAGACCAGGTGTTGCTTCAAGGAAGACGCTTTTATCTAAGCCATTAAAGGATGCCTTAGAAGAAGCCACAGCCCTTGCAAAGTGTGTATTCACAGGTGAAGAGAAGCTCTTTCCATGGAAGGTGTAACAAAGGCAAATATTCTTTGAAATCTAAGAAATAGTCTGCTTGGAAAAGGTTAAAACCAGAGCCCTGGGATGAAAGTTGACCAAAAAACTGATGATATTTCCTCAGTTTCAGTCTTGTCCAGGTAAAACCCAAGATGTCTCTGTACATCTAAGGAGTGTAGTACCTTCTCAATGTGGTTTTGTGGAGAAGGGAAGAAGGTAGGTAACTGAATGGATTGGTTAAGGGATAACTCATTAACCACTTTTGGCCTAAATTAAGTATTTGTTCTCAAGGATACTCTATCCTTATGAATTACCAAGAAGGGGGGCACCGCCATAAGGGCTTGAAGCTCAAACACCCTTCTGGCTGAAGTCAAGGTCAGTAGTAAAACAGTTTCCCCAAGAGCAATGTTTGAGGGAGGCCAAAGATCTGGGCTCATAAAGGGCCAGGGTCACCTTTTCTAGAGCAACATTGAGGTCCCAAGGAGGAGGAATATGTTTTCCTGGAAGGTCTAATGTGAAAGATGCCCTTAAGAAATTGTTTCACCTCCAATCTGGATGCTAGAGAGGGAGAAAGCAGATGAGCAGAAATAGCTACTGGGTGCACAGACAGAAGAGCAAGCCAAGCCAGCATGGAGCAATTCACACAAGTAAGACAGAACCACTGGGATTCTCACCATCAGTGGTTCATGGTTCTGAGAGAGACACCAGACTGAAAATCTCTTCCACTTGGAAACGTAAGATTTTCTGGTACTGGGTTTTCTGGCCTCCTGCAAAACCCTGAGCATGTCCTCTGAGAATAAATGTCTGAACAGGGTTTAGAATCCTATCAACACAGTGTCAGCTGTAACACTGACAGGTGTGGGTGTATTAGGAATCCTTTGTTCTGTGTGAGTAGGTCCACTATGTGGGGTACCTTCTGGTGATGGCCCTTGGCTAAATGTAGAAAGAGGGGGAAACCAGTGCTGTCTTGGCCAAAAGGGACTCACCAGCAACATTTCAGGTTGGCCAAATCTTGAACAGTACCATTGGCATTAGGGGAAGGGAGGGAATGCATACAAAAAATCCCCTTCCAAGGGAGGGGGGGGGTCTACCTTCCAAACCAGAGGACTTGGGACGCTGGCACAACATTTTGTAAGTTGTCTGTTCAGGGTGGAGGCAAATAAGTCTATTTGAGGAAAACCCCACTAGTGGACTATGCCCAGGAACATACCCCTGTGAAGCATTAATTCATGGGATTGAGTCAGGGACCTGCTTAAGGAGTCTGCCATGAGATCTTGTTTTGAGGGAATGTACACTGCCTGAATAGTCATGTGGTACTGGGCAAAAAATTCCTATACCACAACAGCCAACCTGCAAAGAAGATAGGATATGGTCTCCTCCCTGCTTGTTCACATACCAGAGGACTTGTCCTGTTGTCCGTGAACAGTTGCAGAGGGCCTGGGCAAAGGAGAGGTTGAAATGCTTGCACAGCTAGTCCTTGATGTTGAATGTTCTGATTTTTGAGAGGGAGAACAAATTCTGTGAACTGTGAATTTGCCCAAGGCCGCACCCAGCCCAAACATATGATGCATCTGTTTAAAGTTCTAGGACTGCGGTGAGAGGATGCAAGGGTAGATCTGAATTTAGGTCTAATTGTTGGATCCACCAAAGCAGTTCCCTCTTTAGGCGAAGAATAAGGGGGACTTTGTATTCTAGTGCATAAGAATGCAGGGTCCACACCGATCTGAGGAACCACTGCAATTTCCTCATGTGGAGTTTTACCATCAGTGCATGGGAATGGGTGAAGCCATGAATCGCAGCACCCTGAGGAACTCCTTGGCTGTTATGTTGAGTCGAAGAGAGTGAAATGAGGACCAAAGGTTCTGCACCTTCTGAGGTGGAAGTGACACTCGCATCTATCTGGATTCAACAACCCAGGAAAATGTGGTCCTGGAAGGGGTGAGGAATGACTTCCTGTAGTTGAAGGTGAATCCCAGTTTTCCAAGGAGGGAAATGGCGGTCTCAAGGTTTTGGAGTAGTGTAGAAAGTAGGAGCCTGTAAGAGCAGGCCATCCAGGTATGGAAAAACCTGGATCCCCATAAGTCTGCAGTGTGCAATCACTGAAGCCAGGCATTTTGTGAATACCCTTGGTGCTATAGAAAGACCAAAGGGTAAGACAGAAAATTGAAAATGTCAGGAACCCACAGAAAAACTTAAGAATTTCTTGAACATGGGGTGAATGTGAAGGTAAGCATCTTTTATATCTAGAGATACCACGTATCCTTGTAGAAGGATAAGGGGGAATAGAGTTCGGAATGTCAACATTCCGAAATTATGAACCTTTAAGAAGGTGTTGAGATGAGACAAATCCAGGACTAGTCTCCAGTGGCCATCCTTTCTGGGTACTAAGTACAGCTGTGTACAATTACCATAAATGTAGATGTTCGAGTGTATTCACTGCTGCAGTCATTACATTTGGGTTATCTGCTTGCAGGTAGCCCTCAGTCAACCTGATTAACAAAGTCTGGGCTCCTGTGACAGTTGCTGTCTCTTCTTCCATGACGTCAGGTCATCAGGGGTATAAAACATGCAGCCTTCGCCATTACATCAGTTTTTCTTGCCCCACATGTCAGGTGCCCCCCAAATGGGAATCAATTAAATATAAAAATACGATACACCTCCAACAAAAAAGCAAATACACCAAAAAGCTTTTAAGCATAGTAAAGGAAAGTAGAGGTATAGCCAAAAGAAGTTAGGGGGCTGGAGGGAGGGTAAAGTACAGTTTTGTACCTACCATAAATGTAGATGTCCGAACAGGATAGCATCTGCAGTCCTTACAAATGGGTTGTCCTGTCGTCAGGCAGCCCTTCGGTCGGCCGGATTCCAAAGTCTGGGTCTGGCCTCGGCTGGTGTCGCACTTCACCCGACGTCATCACTGCTGGTCTTCGGGTATAAAGGCATCAGCCGACGCCATTTTCCTCAGTCTTTCTTGCCCCAGATGCCAGTTGTCCTCTTGGAAGCTAATTTTTTGGATAAATACCAATGTTTCCAAAAAGTAGAAGGCAAACAAAAAATAGTCATGTATGTACATATATACAAACAAATACACCATAAGAAATCCCCCCCCAGCTAGCTATTAGGTGGGCAAATACCCTAGGAATACCACAGAGGGGAAGGAGGGTGGGTAATCCTGACTGCAGATGCTATCCTGTTCGGACATCTACATTTATGGTAGGTACAAAACTGTACTATGTCCTTCAAGGATGCATCTGCAGTCCTTACAAATGGGTAGAATACCATAGCCAAACTAGGGGAGGAGGAAGAAGAAATTATGGTGTAGTTAGGATCCCTTGCAAAACAGCAGTGGCAAACCCTGCTCGGGATCTAGAGTATAGAGGTAAGTTATAATGCTTGGCAAATGTATGCACGGAGGTCCAAGTAGCAGCCTCTATAATGTCCTTGGTAGCCACTCCTCGTAAGAAAGCTGTGGTAGTGGCTGTAGCCCTTGTAGAATGAGGCCGTATGTTCTGTGGAATTTGCTTTCCATGGTAGGAATAACAGAATCTTATGCAATTTCCTATCCACTTGGAGATTGTCTGTTTTGAAATTGCTTTTCCTTCCCTTCCTGTTGCATATGCTACTAGAAGCTGGTCAGTTTTTCTATTGCCCTTGGTTCTGTCCAGGTAGTAGTGCAACTGTCTATGTACATCCAAGGTATGCAGCAGTCTTTCCCCCCTGTTCTGTGGATTGGGAAAGAAGGTAGGTAGGTGGATTGCCTGGTTTAGAGACACTCTGGATACCACCTTAGGCATAAATGTAGGATTAGTTCTCATGGACACTATCTTGATGGAAGATTAGGAAGGGTTGTACTGCCATTAAAGCCTGTAGTTCCGAAACCCTTCTTGCTGAAGTAATTGCCAGCAGGAAAGCAGTTTTCCAGGATAGGTGTTGTAGATCTGCTGTTGCTGCTGGTTCGAATGGAGGGAGTGTCAATTTTTCTAGCACAAAGTTCAAGTCCCATGCTGGTAATGGTGGTTTCCTTGGAGGTTTTACATTCTTGATTCCCCTCAGAAACTGCCTGAGTAGGGGATGTGAGAAGACAGGGGGATCGAAGCTGTATTCTGCAGAAATAGCTGATGCATGTATCTTGATGGAGGAATAGGACAGGCCTGTATGGAGAAGCTCTGCCAAATACTCCAAGATGTTGGCAATATCTACCTTTGACACATCTTTCCCTCTTTCAGTACTCCAAATGACAAACCTTTTCCATTTTCCTGCATAGTTCCTTCTTGTTGAAGGTCTGCGGGCCTCAAGGATAATGTCTTTAACCCTTTGGGATAAATCTGGGTTAATTGCTCTTATGTAATGTTCCAGGCAGCCAGTTGCAGAGTTTTCAGGTTTGGATGCAGTATGTTGTAGTTGCTCTGAGTTAACATCAAAGGAATCAGGGGTAGTGTCCACGTTTCCCCCCGAGACATGCTCCTCAGTAATGGATACCAATGTTGTCTTGGCCAATTTGGGGCTATCAGAATTATCCTTGGACGTTCCTCTTTGATTTTCAGTAGTACCTTGTGCATCAAAGGAAGAGGTGGAAATGCATATGCTGTCAGGCCTTTCCAACTGAAGGATAGAGAGTCCACCTTCCAAGCAAGTGGGTGGTATGTCCTTGTGCAGAATTTCTTGAGCTGGTGATTGAGTGGGGATGCGAATAGGTCTATCTGTGGCATTCCCCATTTCTTTGTGATGGCCTTGAAGATGTCCGGGTGTAGCATCCATTCGTGAGCATCCGAGGTAGTTCTGCTTAACATGTCTGCTAGGATGTTTTCTTTTCCCGGTACAAATATTGCCTGTAACTGAATGTTGTAACTCAGAGCAATATTCCATAGGTCTAGAGCCATTCGGCATAGGGGGTATGAATGAGTGCCTCCCTGTTTGTTGATGTACCACATGACTGTGGTGTTGTCTGTCCTTATCATCAATTGGCCTTCTTTGAGGAATGGTCTGAAATTCTGGATTGCTAGTTTTACTGCCAGCATTTCTTTTTGATTTATGTGCAGGTGCAGCTGATCTGGAGTCCATAAGCCTTGAATGCACTTGTCCAGCATGTGGGCCCCCCAACCGAGGTCTGAGGCGTCCGTTGTGATGGTCTGGCTTGGTTGAATGCTGTGGAAGGACAAACCTGGGTTTGACCGGCATGCCTGAGCCCACCATAGGAACTCTTGTTTCAGGCATGGGATTAGTGGTAGTTCGGTTTCTAAGCTGTGTCTGTGTTGAGACCATAGATTCTTTAGATACCACTGTAGCTTTCTCATATGCAGTCTGGCATGGGGAACCAGGATTATGCAGGATGCCATGAAGCCCAAGGCCTGCAGTACTTTCCTTGCTGTTAGTTTGTTCTGCTTTGTTAATGCCAAGAAGTAAAGAGGAAGTTGTTCTTGTTTTTCTGCAGTTAGGGATGCCAATGTGTCCAATTCTGCACCCAAGAATGTTCTTGTTTGGGATGGTATCAGTCTTGACTTTTTTAAGTTGACTGTGTATCCCAGGGCTTGTAGTAAGCAAATGACTCTTTGCAAGTCTTGTGTCAGCTTGTTTTGGTTGTCCGCTTGTATAAGGCAGTCGTCCAGGTATGGATAAATTTGGATTCCCTGAAGTCTGCAGTGAGCGATTACTGATGCCAGGCATTTCGTGAACACTCTGGGCGCAGTAGATAAGCCAAAGGGCAATGCTGAGAATTGATAATGCTCTGATCCTGCAAGAAATCTGAGGTATCTTCTGCAATTTGGTCGTATGGGGAGGTGCAGGTATGCCTCCTTGAGATCTAGAGTTACCAGCCAATACTCCTTGCCCAGCATGGGAAGAAGTTGCTGTAGGGTCAGCATTTTGAATTTTGGAACAATGATGAATGTGTTTAAAACGAACAGGTCGAGAATAGGTCTCCAACTTTTCTCTTTTCTTGGTACTAGGAAGAGTCTGGAGTAGAATCCCTTGCCCTGTTCTGTAGGTGGTACCCTTTCCACAGCTCTCATCTTTGTTAATTGAGCTATTTGTTTTTGAGCTTCTGTCTTTTGATTTGGTGGTAGGTTTGGCATTCCTCTTTTTACTGGTAAAGTGTGGAAATGAAACCTGTAGCCTTGGTCTATAGTCTGCAAAATCCACTTGTCTCTTGTGATATAGTGCCAGTTTTTTGAAAATAAGGCTAGCTTTCCGCCTAAGGGTGCTGCTATTTGTTCCCTGGTAGGCGGTGTCAGAGCCAAGTCACTGTGATTGTCCTGTTGCAGTGGTAGTGGTTGTATCTGTGCCTTGTTGGTTATTGCCTTGCCACTGGCGTCCCCTGTAGGCACCTCCTCCGGATTGATTTCTGCCTCTTGAACGCCTATTCCTGCCTCTCTGAGTTTTAGAGGAGTCTGGAAAGGACCAATTTTTGGAAGGCCAGTTCCTGCTAAACCTTGGGGGCTGAACCTGTAAGAAATCTTTAACTGTTTGTACAGATTTTGCCTTCTCTTCCATTTTCTTCATTACCTGTTGGGCAGGAGAACCAAATAGACTGACCTTATCCATAGGAGCATCTAATAGCTTTGCTTTAACATGATCCGGCAAGACCTGTTCTTTCAACCATGCATGCCTTCTTATAACTGTGCCAGTCATGGCTGATCTAAATGAAGCCTCCAGTGCATCATAGCTACATTTTAAAGAATGGTTACTAACCTGCTGAATGTTATTCACCATTTCTAGAACATATTTCTTATCTAAGGTATCATCAGAGGACAGTTTCTTAGTTAATTGATCAAGCATAAACTCTTGGTATTGGATCATATGAAACTGACAGTTCAAAGCTCTAGCTGAGAGTAGCAGAGGTATATACTTTTTTACCCCATCTCTCTAAGGACCTGGATTCCCTTTCAGAGGGGAGAGGGTTTTTCGCTGAGGTTGAAGCTACTGCCTTAGGCCCCTGGGAAATAGTCTTAGGATCTGCAAAAGGAGCCTTGTATAAGTGGTGATGAGTGTCGGGCTTAGCAGGGGCAGGAGGGAAAGTGTCAGGAGCAGTGCAAGCATCATTGAATGCATCATCCACAACCGGAAGAACTGGAGGTACAGCTAAAGGCCTGTGTTGCGGTAAGTGTAAAAAGGTCCTAAGCCTTTTTCTAGAGTCTGAGAAATCTTTTCCCTGCCATTGGAATTGCTCTCTCATGGCATGTAAGGTTTCCCCAAAAGAAAATTCCTCTGGTGGAGAGGCAGAAGGAATCGATTCTTCAGCATCAGAATCTTCATAAGTAGAAAAAGGAGCCTCTGGATGGTCTGTATCATCAGAAGAGTCATCTGAGGACACTGGCTCAGAGGGCTCTGCTCTAGGCCTCTTTTCTGGGGGTTGAGAGGCCCTGTCTGGGAGAGATTGGGATCCCCTTATTAAAGAGATGAGATCCTCTGCCAGAGTAAGCATTTGGGAACTGGAACTGGGCCTGTGAGAGGGGGGCTTAACAGGCACAGACTTAGCAGTTTTGGCTGCTTTAGCCCTAGCAAAGGCCTTAATAGACATGGCTGCAGGAGGCCTAGCAGCACCACGTGCTGGGGTAGAGACATCCAAAGGGATGGTGTCCGATAAATCTTGAGAAACCACAGTAGTAGGCAAAACTTCAGAGGCCGATTCAACTAGGGTAGAAGGGGCCTCGGTAGTAGTAATGCATTCGGCTGGAGATTGACCCGTTTGCTCGGTTTCGGCCGAAACCGAGACACTCGCGGTTTGCTTAACCGTGGTTTCGGCCGAAACCACGGACCGCGAGTGTCAGTCCTTTTCTTTGCGTTTCTTAACAATTTGAGTAGTCGGAGGATCCGACTGCATAATGTACGCAAAATCTGAGCCGAAAAACTGTTCAGCAAACTCCGACCGACGCCTAAGCGTTCGTCGGTTGAAGGAAGCACAGGCTAAACAAGCTGCTACGTCGTTGGTGGGCCTAAACAAGGTAAGCAGTAAGAGTGGAAATCTTTATGAGGTATTTGTTTCCCACAAGTTAAACAGTTATTCACTTTTTCTGACATCGGCTGAGGCAAGAAAGAGTCCCCAACGGGGTACTTAGCTTTTTAGAAGTCTTCGAAGTAGTATTCGGTAGTAGTAATCTCTGGATCTGACCGACCGGCACTTGCGAACAGCTTCTGCTTCGGGTGCCACGCGGCAAGAAAGACTGAGGAAAATGGCGTCGGCTGATGCCTTTATACCCGAAGACCAGCAGTGATGACGTCGGGTGAAGTGCGACACCAGCCGAGGCCAGACCCAGACTTTGGAATCCGGCCGACCGAAGGGCTGCCTGACGACAGGACAACCCATTTGTAAGGACTGCAGATGCATCCTTGAAGGACATCCATGACTGCAACAGTGAATACACTAACATCTACATTTATGGTAAGTGTACAAAACTGTACTATGTTCGTGTTTCACTGTTGCAGTCATTACATTCGGGTAGATTTACAAAGCTATAAACAAACTCAACAACAGAAGAAAGAAACTCTTGCAAAAAAGAGTAAAATCCCATGATTGGAAGAACTCCGTGGTCAGCCTCAGTAAGAAGCTGAGATCCCTCATAAAATCCTCCAAAGCTAGTTATGACAACAAAATCGCCACGGATTCTAAAGACAACCACAAAGCATTCTATAGCTATGTCAAGAATCTCAATGGCAACACCGAGATCTGCTCGGAGTTGCAGCACAATGGCACTAAATATACAGAACCAACTGATATTGCCAACATCCTAGCAGATAGGTTCAGTGCTAACTTTACCCCTCTCTCATCCCCTTAAAGGGTCCATCTCTATACCGGAAGAATGTAAAGTACCTGTAATCATGGCTGCACGGGTAAAAAAAAAAAAAAAACCCTCTCCAAAGCAAAGAACACAGTATCCATGGGACCTGACAACATCCCAGGCTGCATTCTACATGAACTACAGAACTAACTGGCACCCCACCTAAGTACCATGTTCAATCATAGCCTCACCTCAGGCTTTGTGCCCAATGAATGGCGTATAGCAACAGTTATCCCACTCCACAAAGGGGGAGCCAGCACGGACCCCAGGAACTACCGCCCCATTAGCCTGACGAGCCTGGTCTGCAAGGCTATGGAGCATATCATGGAACTTATAAACAATGACATTGATAATCTCCAAACTATGGACCCTACCCAGTTCGGGTTTGTAAAAGGCAGATCATGTCACCTAAACCTGATAGACTCTTTGAAGCGGTCACCAAAGCTGTAGATGAGGGTAAGGTGGTACACACAGCCTATCTAGATCTCACCAAGGCTTTCGACACCATCCCCCACGCTGGAATTATAGACAAACTCACTAAACTAGGTATAAATCCCTATGTCACAAGACGGGCTGCCAACTGGCTCACTGACCGAACCCATACTGTGAAAGTAGCAGACTAAATCAAACTTCAGACCAGTGACAAGTGGAGTACCATAGGGTTCAGTGCTAGGCCCTCTGCTCTTTGGTATCTACCTCTCTGAAGTGCAGGCTAACACAGAAGGTCTTTGGCTAACAAAGTTTGCAGATGACTGCAAACTAGGAGCCATAATCAAATCTCCTAATGATGTGGACATCCTACAAAAGGGCCTCACTGAGACAGATGCCTGGTGTCAAACCCATGGCCTCGAGCTCAATGCCAAAAAGTGCACTGTCATCCCTTTTGGTAAAACCTCTGTACCCATGAACTACCACATAGGCGGTAGTCTACTTAACACTGAAAGTGTGATAACAGACCTTAGGACACAGGTGGACAGTAGTGTCTCCTTTGATGATCACATCGCCACAGTAGTCAGGAAATCCTTCTACGTGGCACACCTCATCACAAAAGGTTTCATCCAGGAAAAAAAAAGAGGTAATTGTTCTCCTCTACTCATCACTCATTAGACTCATTATAGAGTACAACACCCCTTTTGGTATGTACCTCACAAGAGCTGTACAACAACTGGAAAGGCCACAGAAATACCTCATAAAGAGGATTACCGGCCTCAAAGAGATGCCCTACACAGACAGTCTCAAAAAACCCAGCTTTACTCTGTCGCATATCGCCTACTCAGAGGCAATCTCTGCCTAACATACAAAGCTATGTCAAACCCAGAGCTGCTGGACATGCTCCACGTAAAGAAATCCCAATCCAGCCAAGCTACACGCTCTAGGGACCTAAACCTTGTCACCACAATAAACAGAACATGCTGGAGGGCTAGATTCCTACCTCAGAGACTTCCCATACTCTGGAACAAACTACCTATCTATATCAAACAAACCTCATTAGCACTCTTCAAGAAAAATCTTGATGATTGGATGGGAGATAGGAAATTCACCCCGGGGATCACTTCTGTGGCTATGCTTGACAGGGGCACAGGAAAATAATTTTCTTGGGTGGCAAAAGCCAGGGTACCGTTTGGCTAGGCTTATATAGGGCCCCAGGGCCAACAGCCTAGTACCTACCTATGAACCTATGGTTGGGAGGAGGAATTCAGACAGCATTAGGACCAGCTCTAAGTCCCTGCAAGACTGCAGTGGCAAAGCCAGCTCTGGAGTTAGAGAAAATTGGCAAATGATAATGCTTGGTGAAAGTATGCACAGAACTCCAGGTAGCAGCTTCTAGGATGTCCCTGGTAGGGACTCCTCAGAGAAAGGCTGTAGAGGGAGATGCAGCCCTGGTGAAGTGAGGTCTGATCCCCTATAGGACAGGTTTCCCATGGTGCTTATAGCAGAAATTAATGCAATGGCCTATCCATTTAGAAATGGTTTGCTATGAAATAGCCTTCCCCTCTGCCCCTGCAGCAAATGCCACCAGCAGTTGTTCAGATTTTGTTTAAGGTTTAGTCCTGTCCAAGTACAATCTAAGTTGTCTGTGCACATCTAAAGAATGCAGTATCCATTCCCCTTTGTTCTGTGGATTGGGAAAGAAGGTTGGCAAATGAACAGACTGATTAAGGGCCACACTGGATACCACCTTGGGCATGAAGGATGGATTGGTTCTGAGGGACACCCTGTCTGCATGAAAGATGATGAAAGGCTCAACTGCCATAAAGGCCTGTAAAACTCAGATTACCCTTCTGGCTGAAGTGATTGCTAAAACAAAAGCCGTTTTCCAAGAAAGAAATTTTAAGTCTGCAGTAGCAGCTGGCTCGAAAGGAGGTAGAGTGAGTTTCTCCAAAACAAAGTTAAGGTCGCAGGCTGGGGTTGGAGCTCTCCTGGGTTGTCTCAGTTTTTTTGCCCCTCTGAGGAACTGCTTGAGCAGTGGATGAAAGAAGAGGGGAGGCTATGTGGTATAACGAGCTGAAATGGCTGAGGCATGAATTTTGATGAAGGAAAAAGACAGGCCCTTGTGAAGCATCTCAGTTAAGTATTGTAAAAATCTGAGGTAAACTGGGTGCTGCTGTGCTCATCCCTTGAGATTGGTTCCAGGCACAGATTCTTTTCCATTTTTCAGCATAAGATTTTTTAGTATTAGGCCTCCTTGCCTCTAAAATGATATCCATCACAGGTTTATTGAGGGATGGTACAGGAGACATTAGATAATTAGCCAGGCTGCTAGGTTCAGTGTTAGAAGCTGAGGGTGCAGAATCTGGTTCTCCTGTTGAGACAACAGGGAAGGAGTCTGAGGCAGGTGCCATGGGGATAACCATGATACACTGTGCAGGAGGGGGTACCAGTGTTGGCGTGGCCAGTCTGGAGCAATCAAAATCATCCTTGGTTTGTCCCGTTTGATTTTTTGTAGTACTTTGGAGAGCAGAGGCAGAGGGGGTGAAGGCATAGACTGATAGGTTTTTTCCAGCTGAAGGACAGAGCATCCACTTTCCAGGCTTGTCTGAGTCCTTGTGCAAAACTTGTCCAATTTGGTAGTTCTGAGGAGAGGCAAACAGGTCTATATCTGAGCTCCCCCATTTGCTTGACATGTTGAAAATCCTTGGTTCCAGTTTCCACTCGTGTGGGTCCATGAGATTTATGCTTAGTGCGTCTGCCAGTGTATTCAATTTTCCTGGCAGGAATTGAGCTTGTAGGTGCACTTGGTAGCTCAAGTCTGTGTTCAACAATGCCATGGCTAGTCTGCAGAGGGGATAAGAATGGGTGGCCCCCCACCCAGCTTGTTTATGTACCACATAACAATGGTGGTGTCCGTCTTTACCATTAGTTGTCCTGGAAGTGTGTGGTCCTTGAAGGCTGTCAGAACATTCTGTACAGCTAACATTTCTTTTTGATTGATATGCAGGTGCATTTGACTTGGGTTCCATTTGCCCTGAATGCACTTACCTGCCAGGTGAGCCCCCCATGTATAGTCTGATGTGTTTGTTGTTAGGGTTTGGGCGGCAGGGGGTGGTGTGAAAGTTAGTCCCTTGTTTTGGTGGCAGGCCTCTGCCCACCAAAGGAACTCTAGGCATAGGCAAGGTATGATAGGAATCATTGCTTCTAGATCCTGAGAATGTTGACACCATAGGCTTTTTAGATACTGCTGTAGTTTCCTCATATGCAGTCTTGCATATGGAATTAGAAGAATGCATGAGACCATGAACCCCAAGGCTTGCACAGTAGTTGTCTTGCAGATATAGTAGGGTTTTTGTAGCCACTTGTTTGAAGTAGGTTGTCAAATAAATTTGTTTCTCTGGAGTGAGAAAAGCCATCTGGAAAGGTGTATTCAAGCTTGCTCCCAAGAATATAATTTGTTGACAGGGTACCAGGTGTGCTTTCTTTTCGTTTATGGTGTACCCCAGACAAGTTAGAACCCTTTGTACAAAGGCCAGATGATTCAAAAGTATGTCCTGGCTTCCTGCCTGAATTAGACAATCGTCCAGGTATAGGTATGTTTGAATATTTCTTTGCCTGCAAAATGCAACAAGTGGAGCTAGGCACTTTGTGAATATCCTGGGCTCAGTAGATAAGCCAAAGGGCAGTGCAGAGAACTGATGGTTTGTGTAGCCTCCTTTGAAGCGTAAGTATCTTCTGCAAGATTTCCTGATTGGGATGCGCAGGTATGCTTCTTTTAAATCTAGTGTTGTCAACCAGGCATCTTTGCCTACCATAGGAAGTAATTGAAGAGTCTGCATCTTGAATTTTGGAATCTCCAAAAAGGTGTTTAGAGTAGACAGGTCCAGGAAAGGACACCATGAACTGTCTTTTCTGGGTACCAGGAAAAGTCTCTAGTAGAAACCTTGTCCCTTTTCCATGTCTGGTACCAGTTGAATAGCCCCCATGCTTAAGAGAGAAAGTACTTGTTTTTGGGCCTCTGACCATTGATTTTGGGGTAGGTCTGGCCACCCGCTTGGTGTTGGCAACAAGTGGAAGAGAAATCTGTATCCCTGGGACACTATTTAAAACCCATTTGTCCTGGGTAATGAGTTCCCAGTTCTTTGCATGAAGAGCACTTTCCCCCCCAAAGGAGCAGTCAGTTGATAAGTGCTTGGAAATTTTAAAAGAAAGTCATTGAGACAGCTTACAGGGGGGAGGCTTATTACTCCCAGATTTGGAAGTGGAGGCCTTCCACTGCTTAGTCCTGTGCGTACTCTGAGACTGCAGCCTGGAAGCTCTGCTGGATCTGGGTTTGGACTGAGAAGATGTGGAAGAGGCAGGAAAGGACCGATTCTTGGAAGGCCAATGCCTACTAAATCTTGGGAGGCCGTACTTGTAAAAAAAAATCTTTATCAGTTTGCATAGATTTAGCTTTTTCTTCCATCTTTTTAAGAACATCTGCCTTGTTGCCAAACAGGCGGTCCTGGTTTAGGGGAGCATCCAGTAATTTTGCTTTAACATGATCTGGTAGGGATTGCTCCTTAAGCCAAGCATGCCTTCTGAGCACAGACCCAGTAACAGCAGCCCTGCAGAGGCCTCTAATGAATCAAAACCACATTGCAAAGTATGTTTTCCAACCTGTTCAGCTGAATGCATTAAAGCCTGTAAATCCTTATTTTCAGCACAATCAAGAAGTAACACCATTTTCTGTTTAAGCAATCCAATAATATGCTGCTGATACTTCAACATATGAAATTGGCTAAATTGCCAAAGTTGCAGAAGTGTATACCTTCTTACCCCATCTATCCAGTGCCCTGGAGTCTCTATCAGAGGGGGTAAGATTTTTGGTTGTAGAGCTTTAATGCCCTTAGGGCCCTGTGAAATGGTCTCAGGATCCGAAGTAGGACTTTTGAAAAGGAACTTGAGAGTCAGGGACCCTGTAATATCTATCAGGTTTCCTGGGAGCAGGAGGTAGAGAGTCAGAGGCCAAGCTAGATTCTGCAAATGCATCAACAATGTCTAGTACAGGAGGTATGGCTAAAGGCCTGTGCTGGGGCAGAAGTAAAAAATCCCTAAGCCTCTTTTTAGAATCGGAGAAATCCTGACTTTCCCAATGAAAATACTCCCCGAGAGTATGCAAGGTTTAACCAAAAGAGAAATCCTCTGGGGGGAAAGCAGAGGGAATGGAGTCCTCAGCATTAGAATCCTCAAAGGTAAACAAGGTAAATCCTGGTCATCAGAGGAAACAGAAAAATTCAGAATCCTGGTCGGAAGTATAATAAACAAATTCAGTCCTAGGTCTCAGAGGGGGAATGCTGGCTTCCCCTGATTAAAGTGATAAGGTCTTTAGCCATTCTTATCTGTTTTTTAGGCATAGAGGCCTGGCCATGCAGTCTGAGCGTCAGTTTTTTAGGCATGGTTCGAGACTTAGTACTTGAAGAAG
Organism: Protopterus annectens; assembly: GCF_019279795.1. NCBI lineage: Eukaryota > Metazoa > Chordata > Ceratodontiformes > Protopteridae > Protopterus > Protopterus annectens. The sequence goes on from NC_056750.1 coordinate 93,532,987, forward strand.
ATGGCGTCTGTTTAATACACATCAGTAGGCCTGAATACACCCTCAGAAGCCGGTGCTGGCATAGCAGCTCCGGACCCATCCAAGGTAGAGATATCCACAGGTTCCACAGTTGAAGCATCTCGCTGCATACCGGACTCCGAATGGGTCTCAGTACAGGCCTGCGAATCAGAAGTAGTGGGTATCAGGGGCTGCGGAAGCACCTCACTGAGTACCAGCGAAATGACGACTGGCTTAGGAGAAGCGTCATTGGCAGCTTTGAACCTAGGGCAGCCTGTCTGTCTATCTTTGCGTTTTTTTCAGAAAGTCGGTAGTCGGATGGCTGACCGAAAGCATATCAGGGATAATTGAACCAAGCACCAAAATATTTAGAAGCGTAAATATACCAACAACAGATAGTTCATGGTTTAAATAAGGCACAAAACTGACAGCGAGGTATGTCATGGTCTGGGCCTAGGCAAGGAAAAAAACTACGAATGAAAATCTTTATGAGGTATTTGCTTTCCATAAATAATGCAATTATTTACTTTTACAGACATTGGTAAAGAGCAAGAAAAAGTTACCCCAACAGGATACTTAGCTTTTAGTTGAAGACTCTGGTTCTGAAACTCGAAAACAAAACTTTCAGTAGTCAGCCGACCGGCACTTGTGAACTGCTTCTGCTTCGGGCACCACACGGTAAGAAAGACTAATGTAATGGCATCAGCTGCAAGACCGGACGTCATGGAAGAAGGGACAGCAACCGACACAGGACCCAAGACTTTATTAATCAGGCCGGCTGTGGGCTACCTGCAAGCAGATAACCCAAATGTAATGACTGCAACAGTGAAACAAAAAGAACATCATTCTTGAATAGAAGCCTTTCCTTCTAGAGAATTGAAGAACCTCTTGAATTGGAGCTCTGTTGCCAAAGCTTTGGGAAGAGGGGCAACTGCTCTTGGGGGCTTGAGGGATGCCCCATGCGGGTAGCAGTGGAGTGCCAAACCACAAAGTATCCTTTTTTTGATTAGGGAAAGAACCCAGGTGTCTTGGGTGATAATTTCCTAGACCCTGTAAGAGTTAGAAAGGAAAACTGAACAAGGAGAAAGGGAGACATCTGCAGGGTAGTCAAAACTCCTGACTGTTAGGAAAGGACTGCCTTTGTTGTGAAGATGGCTGAGAACACGTAGGTTTCTGTTTCTTGCCTCCTCTGGAACTCTTAACAGGGGGGTGCTGAGTGCTGCTATGGACAAACACAGGCTTAGATAAGAATTTCCTATGAAACCTGGGCACAGGAGAAACCAAGATGTGTTTCACTTCCTTGAGTTCCTTGTTTTTTTTTCCTGTAGGAACTTAGAGAGGGCTGCTGCCTTACCAAATAAGGCTGAATTGTCTAATGGTACATCCATTAATTTAGATTTGAAGTCATCCTGGAAGGGTTGTAACCTGAGCCAGGAAAATCTAAGAACTGGACCAGTAGCAGCTACCCTGGCACAAGCCTCCACAGCATCACAGCTGCATTTAATAGAAGGTTTTGCCACTTGGGAGAAAGCTCCCAGGATGGATAGTGCCAAGGCTTTTCCTTCTGAATATGGAAGATCAGCAATGACCCTATATGCTCAAGACAAAACCTCTGAGTACTTAGTCATGTGCGTCTAATAACTGATGGCCCTGAAAGCCTAGGTGGTTGATGTAGAGGCCTTTCTACCCAGTCGCTCAAAGGTTCTAATCTGTCTGATGGGAGAAGACTGGAGGAGGGAAGCATTCTATAAAGTTTTTATGTAGCCACAGAAATGACTGCTGGGTCTGCAGCAGGGCATTTAAAGAGGAATTTACAATCCTCTCTGACTTTGTAGAAGTGGTCTGGCTTCCTGAGGGTCCGGGCCGGCACCAGGGAGTCTGGGGTTTGTGAAGCATTGCGAAAGGCATTCAGAAATGCAGGTTGCAGAGGAGGAACTGCTGAAGGGCCAGAGACATCAACTTGTAGAAGTTGATAGCATCTTTTCCGGACATCAGAAATTTGGGAAGTATACCACTTAAAGTGTTCTCCCATTTTCAGGACAGTTTCACCAAAAAGATCTCTCTTCCATAGGGGAGTCAGCACCAACAGACTCCTCTTCAGGGGAAACCTATTCCTGGGGAACAGGGGATATGTGTAGAATAATCCAAAGATTAGGGGGGGCCTTCTACTGCTGATCGATTGGCCCATAATCATGGCTTTATTAATTTAGGACAGGTGTTTGAGGACGCACATTATCATTTTCAACTAAATGACTGCTATGATGTGCATTTTCAACAACTGGCGGGAAAAAAGAAGTCACTTAACACAGACGCCATCATGTGCATCTTAAAAGGGAACCAAAGATCGATTTGGTTTGAACAGCAGGCTCTGAAAAGAAGAAAGAAAAGGCAAGTGTTTTCCTTCCCAACAGATCCTTTGTTGGAGAAGCAGTGGTACATGAATGGTGAACCTCCTGATACAGACCTAAATGTTTTGACTGCATGGAAATTGGGATACAATGGAAAAGGCATTTTTGTCAGCATTCTGGATGATGGGCTTGAAAAGGATCACCCTGATCTCTCTGCTAATTATTTCTGAAGAAGTCCGGATGGATGAAAGCGCTTGACTGTGGATATTGTGTTACTGTGGAGTATACATTTTATTCTGCATATGCTGCTAATGCTGTGGAGTTTTTATCACATCGTGGAATAAATTGTTTTCATCATTCGAGTGAAATCCTTGTTTTTCCAGCATACAGAGAGTGGTCTTGGTGTCAGTTTGTATCTCTCTGTGCCGGTTTTCGTTTCAATAATCCAAAGATTCCTCTTCAGAGGAAAATTCATCAGATAAGTCATTGTCCCAAATCCTTTTTTGAGAAGGTTGGGGAGCAGTTGTAAGAGCAGGCTGAGACGAAGGTTGCTTGAGTGCCATGAAGACCTGAAAAACTTTGAGGAAAAAGCCTGACAATCAGTTGGGGCCTCTGTGGTAGGGGACAAAAGTTTAGTTTTTTTTTTTTCTTTGCAGGAAAAACTGTCCTGTGCAACAGCGGAAGACTGGACAAAAGCCTACATTCCAAATCACCACACTATCTCTTCCCTTGCTTGAGTGTGAGATACCCTGTAGGACCAGCCATACTTTTGAGCCTAGGTTCCCTCACAACATTCAGATCAGATGTCTGTTCACCCTCCACAGACAGGCCACCTTGACTTCGGCTGTGAGCACAAGAACTGGACTTGGCCTGTGAATCTGTGCCTGAAGTCGGACAAGCCTCCAGGTTGAGAAGCACCTCAGGAGAAACGGTCTAATGGTGGAGGTTCAGCAGAAGCCACAGGCCAAGGTTTCTTGGCCTTGTGATTCACCGGCTCGGCGTCAGACCCAGAGGTACCCTCCAAACATTTAGCTAACAACATAAGCTGTTGGTTCTCTAAATAAACAGCAAGAGAGGAAAGCCTGTTCTAAGGGTCTTTGGAACAAAGGACTAGCAAATGCTACAGGACTTGTGGTCATGGTTAGGGCCTAAACAAGACAGACTCTGTGAACGGCTATCCTTGCATGGAATTTGTCTTCCACACTGGCATTTACTCTTCTTGGATGACATAACCAAAACAGTAGCAAGAAAAAATATTACCCAACGGGGCACTTATCTGGCAAAAGGGTGAAGTCGCAAACAATGAAACGATAAGGCAGACTGTTGGAATGGCATTCTGACTGGCAGCAGAAAAGTTTAGAGGATATGTGCGTATGTCACTTTTATGGCCTACGTCTGACAGCAGCCTACGTGCAACATCCCATGTACCCTACAGCAGTACAAGACTTTTGTATACTAGCCGACGGGTTGCCTTCAGATGGGAGTTCCCCAGTGTTAAGAATACAGCAGCAGGTGAATAGAAGGGCATTGTATGTTACCACTCACATCACAAGTACTACTCAACTTTTAATATAGTGCTTCACAACAAAGTTCTCAATGGAAAAGACAAAAGTCAAACAAGAAAACAAAGCAAATTATGAAAAAAACATAAAATAATGTAACACTACATAACCAGAGTGAGTAGAAAAAGGTTTCATACACAACATATACAGTAAAAATGTTTCAGTAAAGTAACTCCACACACAAAGGGGAAAAGGATGCCTAACATCCTGCGATCCCTATTTGCAATTTAGCATCAAATGCCAGATTTACCCACACAACTGTACTTTCTCAGCTGCTTCTTTAAACTTTTACAACTTTGGGCTTTCTTTAGTGCCTCTCTGAATGCCCATGGTTCAGTTATTGCAGCTTGTCAATGTTTACAACCGTCATCGCACTTCATACTGCTATTCAAAAAGCTCCTAAAGGGTACTTCATATCTCAGACCAAAAAAAAAGGAGGAAATTGCTGAAGCATAGGACATTGAATGCGTCTTACAGAAATATCTTTGACTCCCTTTAAACTAGTTGCTTCAGTTCCACTAAAATGCCTCTCCTGGAAGACCATATTTTTGGGTGCACACTGTGTGCCAGAAGGATATCGGAGGTGCTTGGCCTGGATGCGTCAAGAAACTTTCCTTGTTTTCCCACAAGGACAGAGTAACCTATGTACTGACTCTACTCATGCCCAAAGTGGTGACAAAAATCCCTTTTTTATCAGGCTTTTCATGCTCTGATGTTTTTCCCAACACAGAGAATAAGGGTGAGAAAGACCTGCATTCTTTTTAGAGGCAACGACAGCAGAGATTTCATTTACATGAGGTACAGGAATTTGCAAAGAAAATTAACTATTTTATTTGCTTTGAAAAGAGAATGCTGGGTATTGGAAACCTGATCTATGCCATTTAAGTGCACATTCCAGTAGATCCCCAGCAGGCATCTTAGAATTCCTCAAAGGGTTAGATACCTAGTCAGTTTTGGAAGTAGCTACACAAGTTTTCTGACCACTCTTCCAAACATTACAATCTGGAGTCTACATCTGGGGCCACGGCAGTGTGTGTCACAACCATTCTCCAATGTCTGCACTCCAGATAGCAAAAACCAGGGCTAATCACACACTGGTCCTTTTGTGAGAATCTTTTCATAATTAAAGACTGCAGTAGTGAATGTTATGAAGGACACTGTACAGTTGTTTTAGGAACTTGGCATAACTTCAGATGTTTAGTTATATTCACTGTTGTCATCTTTATCCCCTTCAGCTACCAATGTGTGTCCTTGCTTGGGTATCCTGGAGTTGGGGTTGGTACCCTCTATACCTTATTCTCCCTTATCTTCCCTCTCATTTTCCCTTCAGGATACCACATTCTTCTGACCCTGCCTAGAGCCCAGATGGAAAGGTTGGTGCTACTGTGGATGAATGCCTATCCATGAAGATTATGCCCTTGTGTCCACTTGTGCTTTGTAATATTAGACAAACTCCTAATCCAGCCAGTGCAAAGGTATCTTAAGACTGTATAATCTAACACCACTCTTACACCACTAACGTATGAGTGGAAGGGAGTCAGCTGAAGTTAAGTTAAGGATGGCAGAGTTCTGGAAATCTGGTTGATCTTTCAGGCACCTGTAGGTAGGAATTCCTTACAACAAGACTGAATATACTCAAAACATCTACAGTTATGGCACATTCCCAAAATGATAATGCATGACATTTACTCCATAACTTATGTAATCTCCTCCTAGTTCTCTGAGATCTCTGTGAATCGCATATTAGTTTACTTATCCAGTAGATAACCAAACCAGAAAATTGCTTGTGACACTGTTCACAATTCCCTGCAGGAATACACCTCTCATACTCTTGTTACTCACAATTACCCTTATTCATAACGCAGAAATTTTTCCTTATTTTCAATTAATTGTACTTTTACTCACCTCAATATTTATTGGAAAGGATTTCACTTCACTGAGGTCGCAGCATGTGGCTTTTCGGTGTGCTTTCAAAGCTGCCCCAAGTACAAGGGGTTGGGAGGGTGGCCTAATGGTTAAGGTGCTTGCCTTGCAAGCACAAGGTGCAGGGTTTGAGTCGCACAAGGGATATTGGGCTAGGCTTAAAATGGCTCGCAAGGGCAGTTAGCTTAATACTAATCTATGAACCTATAATCACAGATTCCATAATGCATTACATTTTGTTTGATTTTTCAATTGGATATCATCTGTGCACACTTACTGAGGATTGCAGGTGGTTTACAGTGTCCTGATCCTGCTCAACTTGCCTGCCACAAAATTCTGCTCTGACAGATATAAGTTGCCTGCAGAGTGTGGTTGTACTGGAAGAGAATATGCCAGGCTAGCATGGCTAATATGTTTACCCAGTCTCTCTACATATCACATCACTGTGGTATTGTCTGCAATCAGTTGTAACCTGTTCAAGGGACCACAGATTATTCAGTATGTTGACCCCATTTATTACTGCCAACATCTTCTATGCTTGTGTTTTGAACTATCCTTTTGCTCCAAACACCCTGTAGTTTTACTCCCATAAACATTGCTCCCCAAGCAAAATCTGAGTTGTCTGTAGTTAGACTGTGCTGAAAATGGACGGTGAAAATTTGAGTCCTGGATTCAGATAAAACTGGACCCTCCATCAAAGCAGTCCCCTTTTTACAAATCCAGATATAGGAATCTGGACTGTCAGGGGATGTTGATGTTGGGACCATAATGCACTACCACCACCTTCCTCCTCCCAGATCGAGTTTGCTGCTCATAATAGCCCAGAACCCGATCCAACAAAAACTCAACACATCAACTTTCACAACTAAGCCACAAAAGCATACTCTGCTATACACTAAGCCAACAGGTTCAGGGGAAGGAGGGGGGGATGGTTGAAGACAAATGAAGTACAACTACTCAGATGGAACATTATGGTGAATACATAACTTCTTTATCTGAAGTAGTTTACTTTATTTATTTGGTCTTCAACCTGTGGGAGAGTCCTCAGCTACATATACCCTAGGGTGGCCCTCGTGGAAGGATATTTCGAAGCACCATGAAGCCAAAGGATGCCCAGCCTCGAGATACCAAACCCACCTTATAGTGGAAAATCAAAGTATGAGATAAGGACCAAGTAGCAACAGAACATGTATCATCCAAGGATACTCTGGACCAGAAGGGCTGCTGAAGTAGCCATGGCCCTGGTGGGATGGGCTCTAACTTGACCTGGGATAGACAAGCCCTTGTCTTTGTACACTTGAGAAATACAGAGATAAATCCATTTAGCAATGGTCACTTTAGAAATGTGTTTACCCAAAAATGGTTTAGAGAAAGATGCAAACTCCTCAGACTTTCGGAAAGACTTGGTTCTGCGCAAGTAAAAACGTAATTGTCTATGAACATCTATCAAATGCAACTTGTATTCACCTTTATTTTTGAAATTCGGGAAGAAAACAGGTAAATTGATAATATGATTTATGTTTGCCTCAGAGGCCACTTTGGGAAGAAAAAAAAGAGGTTGGTACGAAGAGAGACCCTGTCCTTGTGGAAAACCATGTACGGAACCTTGATAGACAATGCCTGGATTTCTCAGACCCTCCTAGCCAAGGTGATAATCGCTAAGAAGGCTGTCTTCCAGGACAGGAATTTGAGGTCTACTGTTGCAGTCAGATTGAAAGGAGGAGCAACTAAGGCTTGTAGCATCAAGTTAAGTTCCCATGGAGGAGTGGCATTCTTGACTGGAGGACGCAAGAGAAAGGTACCTTTGATAAAGGCTTTGCACAATCTGGAAGAAGCCAAAGTCGTCACATTTTCACCAATGTGAAAATTGAAAATGGCCACAAGTTGTACCTTTACAGTAGATGAGCTGGCCCCCTGTTGAAAAATGTTTGCCAAAAATTCAAGAATGGCTGGCATTGGAGCCGAGAAGGGATCCAAATTTCTCTGAGAAGCCCATATGGAAAAACGTTTCTATTTGCTATGGTAGATTTTTCTGGTGGAGGATTTAAGAGCTGCCACCAGGATAGACTTAACAGAACACAAACTGGGAGTCCTGGCAATTAGGGGAACTGAAGCAGCCAAGCTGCAAGTTTCAGACTGTCCAGATTCGTATGAGGGACCCCTGACGGTTGACATATGAGATCTAGGTGGGGATCCAAGGAGAAACTAGAAGATGAGACCAGATGAAGGGGAACCAAAACTGGCTGACTTTGCTCCCAGTCGACAAGCTTTCTGTAAAAACTTCAGAATAGGTAATGGAGGATAAGCACACAGAAAACCGGGAGGCCAAGCATGGACTACAGTGTCTCTGAGGGATTCTCCCGGCGGGAGGTTCAGAGCGAAGAACTCACTGCACTTCACGTTGGAAGGAGATGCGGAGAGATCGCAGCAAGTCTGACCCCACTTTAGAAAGATCTGTTCTGCTACTGAAGAATTCAGAGACCACTTGTAAGGCAACAGGATAGAATGGCTGAGCTTGTCCACCAGAATGTTGGACTGTCCCGGAAAGTGTGTTGCTACCAGAAAGCGACTGGTGGAGATCGCCCATTCCCAAACTCTCATGGCTTCGTGACAAAAGGGGTAGGGATCTGGCCCTTCCCTGTTTGTTGATATACCAGATCACAGACATGTTGTCTGACTGAATTGCAATCGTTTCCAGAGGAAGAGAGGCATGAAGGACCTGCAATGCTAAAAGGACCGCTCTCATCTCTAGAACACGGATATGCAAACTGGTCTCGGTCGGGGACCACATGCCTTGGACTGTCCTTCCCAAGCAATGCCCCCCCCCTAGCTGGGAGGCATCCGTCGTCACTGTGGCTTGGATTGGAGCTGCGACAAATGAGTGTCCTTCAAGAATGTCCACAGAATGCATCCACCACAGAAGGGACGCCCTACAGGCTTTGCTTATATGAATTGGATGACTCAGTGGAAGATCCAGCAATGACCACTGTACAGCAAGAGTCCACTGCACACCTCGCAAATGCAAACGAGCACACAGAGGAAGTGTAATCATGGCCGCCACACAGCAGAGGGCTCGCAACACTGCCTCCACTGGCAGTCGATATGAGTGAGCAATAGCAGTGACAAGCACTCGCAGATTTCAAATTCTCTCTGGGTTAGGAAGACTTTTCTCTGCAAGAGTCAATAAACTCTATAACCTGGATAGGGTGTAGGCAAGATTTGGCAATGTTGATTAATACCTAGATGATCTGCTAGCTGTAGGGAATAGTCCCTGGCCTGACAAAGTAGACGCTTGGTGGATGCAGCAAGGAAGCAATCGTCCAGGTATGGGAAGACCTGAATCCCCTAGAACCTCAGCTGAGCCGCTACTACTGCCATAACCTTGGTGAACACCCTGGGGGCTGTGGTGAGACCAAAGGGTAGAGCTCGAAACTGATAAGTGGCCCCTAGCCAGAAGTGAAGGAACCTCCTGGAACTTCTGTGTATCTTTATGTGATAGTAAGCATCCTGGAGGTCTAACGAGCACATCCAGGCCATCTTTTGCAAGTAAGGCAGCATGGACTGTATAGTGACCATCCGGAACTTTTCTTTGGCAATGGACAGGTTCAGGGTTGACAAGTCCAGGATGGGCCTGAGGTCCCCTGTCTTTTTTGGCACCATAAAGAACCTGGAATAGATGCCCGATCCAGACTGATAGAGAGACAGGTTCGATAGCTCGTTTCTTTAGCAGCTTGATTACCTCTAGTGTCAGCGCCTCCCTTTGCTCGGGTGGTACATCCGGGAGGTGTATGGGTGGTATGGAGGGAGCCACAAAGGGGATTGTATAACCTCTGGATATGATTCGTAGCACCCAACGGTCTGATGAAACATACTCCCATGCCGTCATGTGCAACAGGTGACCGCTAACTGCCTACAGAGCAGAGCAGTCAGGCAACCCACCCCTCAGGGTTGCTGTGCAGGCCTGTCCAAGAAAGGTTCACGAGACCCAAAATTTCTCGGACCCCCTATGCCTCTAGGGGAAGAAAAGTCCTGAACGTCCCAAGGAATACTGAGACTTCCGGAACCACATCTTCTTTTGCCCTCGCTGATTCCTAGAAAAGGATCTTTCAGGGTTTGAGAAGCAGATCCCGATGACAGACAGTGTCTTCCCGTCCTTCTCTCTGGACCAAAGTGTCATGGATCGTATTACCAAAAATTGAAGAGCCATCATAAGGGGCATTCGCAAATGACGCCTTGAAGGGCTCCGAGAACTGACAAAATCTAAGCCAGGTGAGACGCCTCATGGCAACGCCGGACACAGCCACCCTAGCCGCTCCCTCTGTGGTGTGTGAAAGAAGGTGCATGGACGTATTTGATAACGCTTTGAGGATGGCCACCCTCACGGAAAAAGTGTTCGTATCCTTGTGGACCCAGGGGGCATTTCAGTCAGTTCCTTAACAAGGTTGCACTGCAATCGAACAACGTGGGCCAAGAAGTTCAGCGCCCTTATAGAAAAGGTTGCTGACACATACATAAGCTTCCCTAGGCATCCTGGACTCTCAGTCAGGGGGATGGACCGAGGTACTTTCTTCAGCCAGTTCCTTCTTGGTGGCCGCTGCTACCACCATAGCGTCGACAGAGGACCCTTTGTTACATGCAGATATGTCAGAAGGGAGGCTTAGAATTTTATCAGGGCGCTTCAGAATAGGCTCCACGGTGTCCGGTTCCTTCCAAACCCACAAAGTGATTAAATCCACCAGAGGGTCCATGGGGGGGGGCACCCAGGAAGTAGACGGGCCCACACCGAACGCCTGCAGGAACACCAACTCTTCTGAGGAAGGTTTTGGGGTGGACCAGCCTCCCCGCTGGTGTATAGGTTCATGACGTCTCCAAAGGAGACATCCTCGGGAGGTGATCTGGGGGAACCTTCCCCTTCCTCCAAGTCAGTGTCCTCAGTGAGGGACTCTGAGGAGAATTCCAAGTGCGTCTTCTTGCACGTATGCTTGCGAGGGACCTCCCTGGTGGGGCTCTCTGGGGAAGGCTCGCAAGCCGCCTGATGTTCATCAAGGGAAACCATCTGGGGCATTTTGGACATGGGCTGTCCCTGTGGTAAAATGGCAGTAGTTGTACCAGAACCAGGGGGAGTCAGGGCGGAATTTGAAGAAATGGTCAGGGGTCTTGATCCAAAAGAGGACCCTTTCCACTACATTGAATGCCGAAGGAAAGCGAGTCACCAAATTCAGGACTCCAGCATGGTGGCTGCTCTCCCCGGGTCCGACAAGCGGATCGGAGCCTGTCGCAAAGGAGACGGAGCACCAAGGGGATGGCTCAGAGCAGACGGAAAAACCTCCACCCCCTTGGATCAGACGGCCAGGCTACGTCTCCAAGAGGTGCTTGGATCCTAACTAGTCGTATTTGATGAACTCAAGGCAACCACCAGCTTCGAGGAAGCAAGTACTATCGGTGCCGACACTCTGACTCCACACATCCTTAGATCCAGATACTCGGAAGCAGAGGGTCAGATCAGAGAAGGAGAAATTGGTGAAAAGGGAAGGGAGCTACCTCCTTCCCCCTCCGGAGGGAGAGGGAACTGGCAGGATTCCCATCTGGAACTTTATCCGAATAAACCTCCTCATCATTTTATCCATGTCTGACTCCAAGAGGCTGCGAGTGGATCGCTAAGAGGCTATGGACTCTGACCTAGCTGGCCAGTGTATTGATGCCCTGGAGTAAGACCCAGGCTCCTCTGGCTCCAGAGAAAAATGTGGTGATCAGACCCGAGGGGAGATGGGTTTAGTAACAACTTGAACCTTAGCAGGCCCCGCTGGGGTGGAACGATTTGGGGACCTCTTCCTGTGCCTTTCAGCTTTGTGTTCTCTCTCGGGTTTCTTCAGGCGAACAGAATCCCCTTCCTCAGGCCTAGAAGAGGGAGGTTGAGTCCCGACCTGAGAGGGAGAGACAGGGAGCGAGACCGAAGGAGCGGTCACAGCTGTGACTGCCGCAGTAGAAGTGGCTGCCTCAGAAGCAGGGAGAAGGCCCTTCATAATAATCTTTGCCCTGCGGTCTCTCAAGGCTCACGAGTTAAAGCCCGTGCAAATACTACACTCTGAAGATAGGTGAGACACACCCAAGCTGACAATGCACAGAGTGTGGCCGTCAGCAGGCGACAACTTGTGGCCACACACTGTGCATGTTCTAAACACTTGTTTAGGCTGATCAGCCATTATCAAATCACAATAGCCTAAGACTACCTACTAGGCCACACACAAAAACAGTAGGAGAGGGAGGAATTACTTTCTAAAACTTAAGCACGACGCACCAGCGAGGGGGGTGGAGAGGGAAACTACACTAACTCACCTAACACACAAACTGCAAAAAGCACTGTGAAGCAAAACTCAAACTACTCATGATACCTGGAGCTCGGAGATCAAAATGCAATCACAAATGCAGCAAACAAGATCTGAGGGAAGGAAGGTGGTGGTAGTGTATTATGGGTAGGGAAGGAGCTTGGAGCAGATGCTCATAAATTTGCCGGCACGGATCCGAGTCAGATCTGTAACCCACAGGTTGAAGACTACATGAAATGAAGTACTTCAGATCAATTTTTCTGGTGGGGTTTTGCTTTTATTTTTTCTCATTTATAGTGCACCCTAGGGAAGTTAGGAGTGATTTGACAAAGAGAAGGTCCTGGAGCAACTTTTCTTTACAGTCCGCCTGAATGAGGCAGTTGTCCAGTTAAGGGTAAATCTGTACATTTCTCTGTCTGCACAATGCTATAGCCGGGGCCAAGCATTTGGTGAATACTCTGGGAGCAGTAGATAAGCCAAAAGGCAGTGCAGAGAAATGAAAGTATCGATAGCCTGCTCTGAAGAGCAGGAATTTTTTGCACGATTCCCTTATGGGGATGTGGAGGTAGGCATCTTTCAGGTCTAGTGTCACAAGCCAGGCATTTTGTGTGAGCATAGGCAGGAGCTACTGCAAGGCTAGCATTTTGAATCTGAGGACCACCAAAGTGGTTTTCAGTTTGGATAGATCCAGGATGGGGTGCCAAATGCCCTCGTTTCTGGGAACAAGGAGTAGTCTGGAGTAAAAACCTTTTCCTGTTTGATCTGGAGGGACAAGTTCTATTGCCCCTATTAGAGTTTGGACCTGTTTCAATGCCTCTGCCCACTGGTTTGGGGGGAGGTCGGGGTACCCTCCTGGAAAAGGGAGTTCAATGAAGGAGAATCTGTATCCCTGAGAAATGATGTTTAAAACCCATTGTTCCTTAGTTATAGAGACCCAATTGTCCTCAAAGAGGGTGAACCTTCCTCCTAGTTCTTGATGAGTGAAAGAAGGGCAGAGGTGGGAGGGAGAGTTATTGTGAGTGCTTGCCGTAGAAGCTTGGCTTAGAACTCCCTGCCTTAGAGATTGAAGTGGTCCATTGTTTGCTTCTTTGCTGGCCCTGGGATAGATGCCTGGATGACCTGTCCCTGCAGGGCTTGCCTTGACCCTGTCTGCTAGGTGCAGGGAAGGCCCAGTGCTTAGAGAGGAAGTTCCTGATGAATCTGGGAGGTATGAACTTGAACAAAATCTTTTACTGTTTGCATAGAATTTGCTTTGTCTTCCACCTTTTTAAGCACCTCTTCTGCTTTTTCCTTAAACAGGCATTCATTATCTAGGGGTGCATCAATAAGTTTAGACTTGACATGATCAGAGAGAGGTTGTTCCTTCAGCCATGCATGTCTTCTAACAACAGATCCTGTCACTGCTGCCCTGCTAGAGGCTTCTAGGGTGTCATATCCACATTGTAATGAGTGTTTGGCCACTTGAAAAGCAGAGTGTAGTAATTATGCCAGCTCTTTTGAGTTGGCACCTTCAGGAGAGGTAGCAATCTTCTGTTTTAATTGTTCCAAAGTGTGTTGTTGACATTTTAATATATGGAACTGACAGTTGACTGCTCTGATAGCTAAGGTTGCAGAGATCTATACTTTCTTACCCCATCTGTCCAGAGCTCTGGAGTCTTTGTCAGAAGGAAGAGGATTCTTGGCATAACTAGTCTTAGCTCCTTTGGGTCCCTGTGTAATGACCTCAGGGTCTGCAGCAGGATTCCTGTACAGGTACTTGTGGGAATCCAGTACTTTGTAATACTTGTCAGGTTTAATTGGAGAAGGAGACAGGGCATCAGGGGCTAAACTGGATTCATGGAAAACATCATCCATCACTTCCAAAATAGGTGGGATGGCCAGGGGTCTGTGTTGGGGCAGGTCCAGAAACTCTCTAAGTCACTTGACTGTGGGAAGTCTTGAGATTCCCACTGAAAATGTTCCCTGAGGGAGTGCAGGGTTTCCTCAAAGGAGAGGTCCTCTGGAGGGGAGGCAGAAGGGATGGATTCCTCTCCATCTGAATCCTCAAACAAACAGTTGGGATGCTGTTCCTCTTCAAAAGAATAATAATCAGATTCCTTAGACTCCTGGTCTATCAATTTCTGGAGAAGGATACCTTTTCCTTTTTGGAGTGGGGGCCTGAGCACCTCGGATAAGGGAGATGAAATCCTCTGCCATTTTAAGCATTTGAGCTTGGGGGTGGGGGAGCAGTAGCAAGATGGTGGCTAGAAGCAGATTTCCTAGGAGTGGCCTGGCTTCTGTGCCTGAGAGAATCCATCGGTCTCTGAGAAGTGGTAGTCAGATGCGAAGATGTCCGTTTTTGAATAGAGCTGGTAGTGCAAAAGGCCTCTTTGGAAGCCGGTGCCTGTGTCGCGACTCCTGACCCACCTGAGGCAGAGACAGCCAAAGGCTCGGAAGACGAAGTGGATTTTTGCAGCATACCGGACTGTGAAAGGGTCTCGGCAGAGGCCTGCATAGAAAGCAAGTCGGGCTTCAGGAGCTGCGAAAGCACCTCCCTGAATTCTGGAGAACTGCCGACTTGCTTAGTGGTAGCATCGTCGGAAGGCTTAGCCTTGTGTGGCCTGTCTCTATCTTTATCTCTACATTTTTTCAGAATGTCGACAGATTGTTGGCTGACGGATGCCATAACGGAATTCAAATATGGAACACAAAAATAATTGTCTACAAAAAGAGCTCTATGGCAAATGGTTCTCGCATTAAAGAGGGTATAGAACTGGCAACGAGGGAATTCGTGGTCTGGGCCTAAACAAGTGATGCAGTAAGAATTAAAGTCTCAGTGTGGGATCTGCTTTCCACAGGCGAGACAATTGTTAACTTTTTCGGAAATCAGAGCAAGAAAAAAGGGTCCCCAACGGGGTACTTAGCTTTAGACATTTTCTGTTGAAATTCAACTTCTGGTAGCGACTGACGTCACTCGTGTGAACTACTTCTGCTACGGGCTCCATGGCAAGAAAGACTGATGATGTAATGACGTTGGCTGCCTTGCTTTATAGCACTGATGACCTGACATCAGACTACAGGCGCTGGCAGCTGGCACACAAAAACACTGACTCTGGTATTTGGGCCGACTGAGGGCTACCACAGCAGGGATAACCTAACAAGTGATGACTGCAACAGTGAAACACAAAGAACATCTTCTATTTCTAGACATTGTCTCCTGTTGCACTGAAACTGAAAGGTAACATCTCTTGTTTATGGCTCAGCAATAAAGTAACTTAATTTCAACTGTTCTTCTGAAGTTTTGCAAGGTAAACTCCAGTGTTAGTCTCCCCTGTTAAAATGCATACATCTAAACAGTTACAATAATGCATATACCTTTCTGCTCAGTACTTTACAAAATTCTGTACAATATGGCATACAGTTCTAATACATCTATAACATAAGCATATGAATCATGTTGATATTCACAAATGGCACAACCATTTACAAAATTCCAGCTAGGTGGGCTGGCAGTATTTCCCTTTGTCACAATTCCCTCAAGTTTATTTACTTTTTGGCTTTTTTCATTTGTTTAATTTTTTTAAACATAACATGTTGCGTCTTCTGGGTATTTACCTATGGATTTCACTTCACTTACTTTGTAACTGCCACTCTCCCTTACCAAAATAGCTAAATATTTGGTTTCCCTATCAGTTTTGTTTGAATTTTACAGATTTACTGGTTGTTACAGTGTTTGCACTGAGGAGTACAGGCACTATTCCCTAAGTCGGTATTTTGTACCGCCACCCCACAGCCAGCCCGTTTTGTCCAATTATCTCTCTCTGTTTTAGTACTTCACCCACTTCCCCTTCCTCCCTCTTGAAGTGACTGGTAGTTCTCCTCGTCACTTCTCAACAAAGACTGGCAGTTAGCTGAAGTTGCGGACTGGTCCCACCTAGCCAATCCTCCATTAGGAGGGCACATAGACTCTTGACATGCACATACCAGGGACTCCCCATCAAACGCCACTATTTTTTCCCATTGCCAAGGTGATTATCCCAGTGCTTCACTCTAATGACCAATAGCCTCTTAACAGTTGTCCCGCCTAGGGCCTCCTCCCTCCGTATTGGCCCCTCAGCCTCACTCCACCTACTGGTCCTTAATTGGCTAGAATGGTAGCAACAAACCACACCTTTTTCTGATTTCCTCCAATCAGATAAGAGAACATGCTCCTGGCCTACTCGCTTCCATGATTCTCTCCCACCATAATGACAGATCCTCTTACTGGCAATTTCCCTCACACTGCCCCCAAACCCCTTTGGCTGCCCTCTGTCTCATCCAATGAAATACTACTTGCTTGATATTTTCACACTCGACTGGGCACTTAACCTACCTCATTTGGTGATTATCTACCCAACTATTGCACTCCAGCAAGCTTTCGACCACTAAGCATCCTTGCCCATTGTCCACTAAAGTTTCTCCCCCTCACGGACAGCCCAATAGGAAATAGATGAATGATAGATAACTTTCATGTAACATTGACAGTATGCAAACAAGTTTTTTTAATATGAATATGTATAAAACAGAAGTATTGATTGCTGTTGTATGTTAATATACAAAAGTACACTTGTACATTACTAAGTTTTATCAGCGTTCAGCTGTCCTGCAAGTTCATTGTTTAAATGAAGAATCTAACCTTGTTCCGTGAATACTTTTGCTATTTATTATTTAGAGTTATTTTACTTGGACAGAAAATTATTTCCTTATATTCAGACATACTCTGATATCTTCACTGAAAGTGCTATTATAAAGAAAGTTAGTTCATCCATGCTTGGCACTCGTTTCTTCAGTTACTTAAATTTTGTTTGCTGTGGATTACGAGTGGAAGTCCATTCTAACACACTGAATCTTTGAACCACCAGAAGAGGGAGACTAGCTTATGCACTCACTTCTTCACACTCTTTAAAGTATGTTCATATACCTGGGACTGGGGAGAAACAGTTTGGTAAAAAAAAGCTTTCTTCTGTAGGAAGGGTGTAGCACATTGCTTCAGACTGTCCATACGACAAAGCATAAATTTCCACCATACATGCCTGGCAATGCAAAATTCTGAAAGCTAAAGTGGAAGAAAAAAATAAAGTTATGTACTTACCATGACGCTAGATCCATGCTGTCTTCTGTCCATCTAAACTGTTGGTTATAATGCTGATAAATTCAGACTCTTCTATACAAATCTCAGACTCCTCTCCTCTTTACCTATAACACCACCTCCACTCTCACAGTTCCTCAAACTGAGATTGCCTGCTTATACCAAAGGTTTCTCCTATATTTTGCAAACAGAAAAAGGGCTGGAATGACAATAAAACAGTCTCAAAATGTAAACAAGACAAGGCTCCGGGCAGGTAAAGAGTGATAAATCAAAAGCTCAAAGAATGACAATTTGATAGGAGGATGAACGGAGGATAAGTTGAGATGGATGGAAGAGAACAACATGGACCAAGCATTATATTAAGTATATAACTTTCACATCTGATGATGTCTTTTCCATTTATGTCAACTGATGACAGTGTTCTAAGCTACTAAGAACCCTGGGAGGTCTTATGAAAGGACAGTCCGCAAAATGGTGGAGCCAAATAAAGCCCAAGCCCTAGACAGCAAATCCAGCTTGTAGTGGGAAATAAATGTATGCATACTGGACCACACAGTTGCAGCACAGACATCAGCTAGAAGAGAAAGCTGTGGAAGCTGCAAAAGCCATAGCAGAATAGATCTGTGGGGCAATCCTTTAGCTTTGTAAACAAAAGTGATCCAATCAGACAACCACCTGGATAATGTGACCTTGGAAAGACTACCTCTCAGCACTGGAAAAAGAAAGAAAAAAGGCTGGTCAGTTTTCATGAAATTCTGGGTATGGGTGTAAGCAGAATTGTGACTGGAGGCAAACATCCAGTGAATATTAGGTATATTCTCCGTTATGCAAAAAATTAGAAAGACCAATGACATGGGAACAGCCTAATTGAAGGCAAAGTCTGAAGCAACCTTGGGAAGAAAATTAGGGTTGGTAGAAAGAAAGACCCTACCTTTGTGAAATACCAGATACAGGGGCTTATGTAAGGCACAGAGTTCTAAAATTCTCCTTGTTGAAGTAACCACCATCAAAAAGTGTTTTCCAAGACAAAAACCTAAGTTCTACTGTGGCTGCAGGTTCAAAAGGGGTCTTATAGAGTCTGTAGTAACATGATTATATCCCAATCTGGAACACTGTCCATTAATTGGAGGGGGGGGTACCCCTCAAAAAGACCTTGGATAACTTCAGAGAGAAAGTGCGAGATCATCTCCTACATGAAACGTGGAAATAGCTGTCAGCTGAATCCTGATAGTTGAGAACAGCTCAAACCTGCCTGAAAAACTCACTAAGAAATCCAAAACAGATAGCAACAGGACAGAAAAAAGAATCAGGCCCTTTGAAGTAAGACTAGAATTGGGGTGGGGGGGGGCATCTGTTTGCTTCGGTGCACTTCCCTAGTAACAGGTTTTTGAGATGACAATATATGGAGCACAGGCACAGAAAAAGCAAGCCTGGAATTTCTGCCCATCGTTGGAACTTCAGAAACCAGGTGGCTAGATTTGGGGCTTTAATGCCTGGATGAGGCTTGCCACATGGGTCAGAAATCAAATCTGCAAGAGGTCCCAACACCCAGGGAGGGCTACAAGCAAGTGAGGTCATATAAAGTGGAACCATATCTGACGAAGCCAAAAGAAGGCAAAGAAAATTATCTTATCTGTGCACCAAGCTCACTTTCAGGTTGCTTATGAGGAGTGGGAGGATAAGCTTGAAGACGACCTGGGGGTCAAATGTGGACCAGAACATCTCTTGGTGACTCTCCCTCCTAGGCAATCAGGGCAAGGTAGCCACAACATTTGGTGCTGGATATGGTAGCAAATAAGCTGTGGCAGGGTTGGCTCCAGTTGCTGAAGATTTCAGCAGCCGACTGAGACACCACTCATGAGGCAGAAGAATTGACCTGCTCAACTTGTCAGCTAAAACACTGGATTGCTACAGGATATGCATGGAGACCAGAGTGACCTACCATCTAGCTTCTATCCATGCACCTTGACAAGAGTAACTGTCTTACCAGCAAGGGGAACCACCAAAGTGGAGGAGGTCCACAGAACATACAGCAAAATCCATTGTAGAGATGTCATGAGTCAGTAGACAATCCATAACCTTCTTATAAGGTACGCCCTGAAAATCAAAGGAAGTCCCTTCTGGTGTGGACTCTTCAATAAGGATCCATCTTTTAAGGTTATGAAAACAAAAGCTTCACTACTGAGTTACAACCCAAGCACACTGAGCAAGGTGCGTCTGGCCTACGTGTGGCTTTTACAGCTATACATAGAACATTTTCTACAACTGTTGCTTAACACATTTAAAATACCCACAGTCCGAATTACAAGAGACAGTGTATGCACCCCTGATACGTATTCACAATTATAAGGTCTCAACTCCTGCAGTATTGAAGATTAAAGACAAAACCAGACTTCATGGAAACTTGAATGACATGAAACATACTGAAATTGAGGGCCATGTTCATAATGTGCAATAAAATAGGGCTAGTGAAACTGATCCAGCTTTCTCAACACGTTGCATCAATGATACTATATATTAAAATGTCAGGAAAGAATTTTTTCTTCCTGTAACATACACTTCAAATGTTTTAGGTACATGTAATATTACAAGGAGTAATTAGTCTAATCCACTTGCAGCACTAGAAATAATGACAACAGTTATTACACTGTTTTCCTTTAAATGCTGCCTCAATTTAAAGCAACTATTATACTATAAGAATGACTACTGATTGAGAAGAAACAGGTTGTTAAAAGAACTACTGTACTTTTCAGTGTTATAACCGCAACATGTGTAAACACAATGAGAGAACAGACAGCTCTGCACATCCTGTGACAGGGGAAGTCATGCAAGACAGCTCACTATTATGACTAAAACTTCATATATTACATACTGTTCTATGTGTAAAGCTTTCTTGTGTGTTTAATGTGTAAAACAGTTAGAAAACTGCAGGAAAAGATAAGGTAGCACTTGTCAGAAAGAAATAAAGTGGACACAGAACACTGTATAAACATAATGAGAATGCTAAATGTCTGCAAGTTTCAACTCGCTGAAAGTGATTATACAATAACATAAGACATTAAAACACTGATGGAAATGAAAGACTAACACTGGAATATAACACTGAGTGCAACTGCATATAAATGACAACCTATCTATAAAAGTATTCTAAAATTAAGAAGAATGACTGGTTGATTTACTTAATGGCTTAAGTACACCAGTTGTCTTTTAGTGTTGAACAGTTGAAGTCAATCGTGATGAAAGCTTATTTCTGTGCTTGGCTTGTTTTTCATTCAGAACTCATTGTAAGCACTACATAAGCTGCAAATTACTACAGCACTCAACTTTCCTCACTTGTCTAGTGGAAAGCAGTTTTTAATACTTAATAAATAAGCACTTATCCAGGCATGTCTAAGGGTCAGCTCCCAGTGATTTCTCCTGTCTACCTGATGAATCTGGGCATCTTGGGGTAACGCAGCAATTGCCTCATGTACACAAACAACCCTCTCTCCTCCTATCACCCAACACTACAACCTGTGAGAGATGCACTTATATAGCCAAACTGGAAGCAAACCTCTCTTCACCCAAGACTGGACTAGACAGTCAAGAGGAGAAGGTAAACACTTGCACCACACCACACTCATCACATAGTCCCCTCAAAACCTACACCACCAAAACACACACATAGAAACACAAAACACACACCTACATTCACGGAGGCTCTAAATAAAAACCTGCCCAAGCATAAGGGACATCCAAAGCATAAACGCAAGCAAACTCCATCCCCCAAAACAACCCAAATGGCACAGCCCACAAACTCAGTGTGACACTTAACCACAGCCCATAAGGCATAACAACGTACCGAACACTATAGTCATAGGTGACTCTATAGTCAGGCACACTGATGTTCCACTCACTAGACTAAACAAGGAGAAAGTTACTGTCAGCTGCCTGTCAGGTACCAGGATCCGCCACATAACAGATGAACTCAGGTCACTCCACAATAAGTACAAATATGACACTGTCATTGTCCATGTTGGTGTGAATGACCTGAGAAGTACCTCCCTGGACTACATGAAAAGAGACATGGAGGAGCTCTCCGATCTTGTATCCCAGGGCAGGTATGACCCTAACCCTGAGTAGCATCCTGCCATCACCCAGAATGATACCACAGTACAAGGACAAAATGATTGACTTCAACAATTGGCTAAGCTTCTGGTGTCATTCTAGGGGGATCCAGTATTTGTCTGCCTGGGACGACATGATTGACGGTCCATGATGCTTTGCCAGAGATGGCCTGCACCTGTCGCCCTTAGGATTCCGGATATTGGCTAAGGCTCTTGCCACCCCTACAGTGCCTTTTTTAGGCAAGGTTCAAATGACAAATTCACCACCGTAACAGGTACAAGCAAGCAAAATCTGAGGGTAATGCTACTCAATGCTAGAAGTCTAAACCTCAAGATACACTCACTGGAGGCACTCCTTAAAATGGAGAACATCGACATCTGTGTAGTGACAGAGACCTGGTTCAAAGCTCCAGAGAGCACCCCTGCATTACCAGGCTTCAAATTCATACCACACCTTTCGGCCACCTAACCCCGAAAGAAGCACTAAAGGCAGAGGCATGTCCATATTCATTAAGGATACCCACACCTCAAGGCTAATTGCTCAGCATAATGCATCCAAGATTATCCAAGTGCAACTAACTCTGGGCAAGACCGCAATCCAAATTGTAGCTTGCTACAGACCCCCCCACCATGCCCCAGGATTCACACTCCTCATTTCTTGATACAATGGAAAGTATTAGGGTACAACCCAACACCCTAATAATGGGCGATTTCAACTACCCCACCATTAACTGGGAAAACTACTCATGTACCAACTCTTGCTCAACGTTTTCTACAATTCATAAATTCCAATGCCTTGGATCAACTTATTCACACCCCCACCAGGGGCAGCAATATCCTAGACCTGGTCATTACCAACATGGGAAACCGGTGTTCCACACCAGAGGTCAATTCCTCATTGGTCAGATCTGACCACAAGCTAATCCGCCTAGACATCCACATCCCACCCCCACCCCCAATTAGGGAAATCATCATAAAAAACTTCTCCAAAGCCAACTTCACACCTCTTAAGACAGAAGTGGCAAACTTCATGACACCCATGCAGACGGACAATAGAGGTATGATTGCCGAATCCTACACAAATGCACTTTATAAGCGCTTACACGAGTGCATGGATCATGCTATCCCTAATAGAACCAAGATGTTATCCTCCAAAAAAAGGAAGCAAAGAAAATTATCTTATCTGTGCACCAAGCTCACTTTCAGGTTGCTTATGAGAGGAGTGGGAGGATAATCTTGAAGAAGACCTTGGGGCCAAATGTAGACCAGAACATCTCTCAGTGACTCTCCCTCCTAGGCAATCAGGGCAAGGTAGACACTACATTTGGTGCTGGATATGGTAGCAAATAAGCTGCAGCAGGGTTGGCCCCACTTGCTGAAGATTTCAGCAGCCGACTGAGACACCACTCATGAGGCAGAAGAATTGACCTGCTCAACTTGTCAGCTAAAACACTGGATTTCTCCAGGATATGTACGGAGACCAGAGTGACCTACCATCTAGCTTCTATCCATGCACCTTGACAAGAGTAACTGTCTTACCTCAAGGGGAACCACCAAAGTGGAGGAGGTCCAAAGAACATACAGCAAGATCCACTGTAGAGATGTCATGAGTCAGTAGACAATCCATAACTTTCTTACAAGGTGCTCCCTGAAAAACAAAGGAAGTCTCTTCTGGTGTGGACTCTTCAAAAAGGATCCATCTTTTAAGGTTATGAAAACAAAAGCTTTACTACTGAGTTACAACCCAAGCACACTAAACAATGTGTGTCTGGCCCACGTGTGGCTTTTACAGCTATACATAGAACATTTACTAAAACTGTTGCCTTACACATTTAAAATACCCGCAGTCCGAATTACAAGAGACAGTATATGCACCCCTGATATATATTCACAGTTATAAGGTCTCAACTCCTGCATTATTGAAGATTAAAGACAAAACCAGACTTCATGGAAACTTTAATGATATGAAACGTACTGAAATTGAGGACCATGTTCATAATGTGCAATAAAATAGGACTAGTGAAGCTGATCCAGCTTTCTTAAGACATTGCATCAATGATACTATATATCGAAATGTCAGGAAAGTATTTTTTCTTCCTGTAACATACACTTCAGATATTTTAGGTATATGTAATATTATAAGGAGTAATTAGTCTACTCCACTTGCAGCACTAGAAATAATGAGAACAGATAATTACACTGTTTTCCTTTAAATGCTGCCCCAATTTAAAGCAACTGTTATACTATAAGAATGACTACTGCTTGATAAGAAGCAGGTTGTTAAAAGAACTACTGTACTTTTCAAGGTTATAACTGCAACATGTGTAAACACAATGAGAGAACAGACAGCTTTGCACATCTTGTGACAGGGGAAGTCATGCAAGACAGCTCACTTTTATGACTAAAACTTCATGTATTACATACTGTTCTGTGTATAAAGCTTTCTCGTGTGTTTAATGTGTAAAACAGTTAGAAAATTGCAGGAAAAGATAAGGTAGCACTTGTCAGAAAGAAATAAAGTGGACACAGAACACTGTATAAACATAATGAGAATGCTAAATATCGGCAAGTTTCAACTCGCTGAAAGTGATTATACGGTAACATAAGAAGACATTAAAACACTGGTGGAAATGAAAGACTAACACTGGAATATAACACTGAGTGCAACTGCATATAAATGACAACCTATCTATAAATGTGTTCAAAATTAAGACGAATGACTGGTTGATTTACTTAATGGCTTGTCTTAAGTACACCAATTGTCTTTTAGTGTTGAACAGTTGAAGTCAATTGTGATGAAAGCTTATTTCTGTGCTTGGCTTGGTTTTCATTATTTTACTTTGAATAAAGTGTCTTATTCCATCCACTTGGTGACTTGGCTTTTGGAATTATTGGCATGAATAACTTGTTTCCAAGTAAATTTGTATAGCATCAAGGTAACAACAAACTAAACTATAAGAAACAGCAATAAAGCTTTATGAACAGATACTGCTGTCAAACTACAGCAACAAAGAAAGAACTGAAGAGAAAGTGGCAATAATCTATACAGGAACAACTCAAAGCAATACGAAGTTTAGGAGACCAAAAGTACTTAGCTGCTTAAAGAGGAAAAGAGAAATAAGAAGTCACAAAGGTCAAAAAGGGGTTTGCCAAACCTGAAGCTTAAAAATAATTTGATAATTAAACAAATATCAAGAAAAATTAAAATGGTGATATTTTCTCAGAAAAAAAGTTGACTATAGCCTGAGGTTGTTTTTCTGTGATGCAAACAATGAGCAGAAAAGACAGATGTGGAGATAAAGACAGAGCACCCAATATTAAGTTTAAGTGGAAGAAGCTGTAGCCTGGTGTGACGCCCGTGCCCTGGCCCAGCAATCAAGGAGCCTCAATCCTCACCACTAACACCAGAGAGGGCATCGCATTTATGAGGAAAAGATAACAAATACATACAGTAAAGTGCAATTTCCCTTAAGAGAACACAGAGATCACAGTCAGTCCAGGGCTGGTCGCTCCCTTGCTCCCCAGGTCCCCAATAAGACTCCCCACTGGCACAGCTATAGGGTCCAGATCTCAGCCTAGCTGGGCAAGCTAAAATCTCCAGCACCCTCTCTGTCCAACCATTGCTTCGTGTCCTTGCCCAAGTAGCGGACACACACACATACACACACACACACACACACACACACACACACACACACACACACACACACACACACACACTTTGAGATAAGAGTTTACACAACCACACAGACACTTCTGGGGAAGGCTGGCAAAGCTTCTCCAGCTGTGCCCTTTTTACCCAGACTATACATTAGTAATTACTGCTACCACCCAGCTAATATTTATCATCTACTCAAAGGCCCTTAAAAGGGTGTCCAATTATTACTGTGCAATATTAATATCCAGTTGGTAGATGTGACTAAACAGTCTCAAGGCTTATTAATGTGACCTAGTACAGGATCCTTAAATATATGCAATGTACTCTTAGTGCTTAACTTATCTCTACACAAACCAGCCACAGTTAAAATGGTTTTAAAATATTTAATAAATAATTAAAACCACAAGACAATACATTCTACTATACAGTGCTAGTCAAAAGTTCAGAGATCACACAGAAATACTTAAAAATAAATCAGTAGTACAGCTCTGACATCACAGAAAAACAGTCTAAACTTTCTAATTTCTAGCTCTGTAAAAGAAAACACAAGTCTAAGATAACTTATATAAGACACAGGCAGAGCGCTGAGTTGGATAGTCAGACAAAATGCTTAATCTCTGATTCTCACTGTTTAAATTGAAACTGCAGTACTGATAAAACATTACATCATCTTTTACACTTTCCTGGTGTTCCCAGGCTGACAAACTGCATTTACATTCTTTTACACCTAGAGCAATAAAGGACATTCCATATGTGAATTCTGGTCATTAACTTTAGCCTTAAAACAATAGGCATGATGCTTACTCCAGACTCATTGACTCCAAATTCTAACTTCAAAGGAAAAGACAAAGTAATTTTAATTTCAAAGGACCAACAAAAAATGCTTGACTTAGCTTTCTTTACAGCAGAGGGCAATGTTGCCACATTGTTTTAAGTACATTTTACAGCATTTACAAATGATAGAATTATGTACCAAATCTATTTGACTAGGCTGGCAG
Organism: Protopterus annectens; assembly: GCF_019279795.1. Classification (NCBI taxonomy): domain Eukaryota; kingdom Metazoa; phylum Chordata; order Ceratodontiformes; family Protopteridae; genus Protopterus; species Protopterus annectens. The sequence continues at coordinate 93,559,012 of NC_056750.1, forward strand.
CCTTCACCCATCGCTACCAGTCTTCACACCTGGGAATTTTAAATGCTCAGATGATGGAAAGCCAGAGTTTCAGTCCCATTGGCTAACATGGGCTAATTTCCTATTATAAAGTCTACTGACTGTACAGTGAGGGAGCCTAGGTGTGTTCCTAGCTCATATGCAAAGCATCCACTGTCAAAATCTGCAACAGGCACAGCTGCAGAAAGGGAAGATGCACCAACAGATGAGACCTGACCCCACTTTACAACACAGTAACAAGGGACCAACAGCAAGGTACACAAGTGCATGCTGGTTATGAAAACAGACCCCTCAACTCCATCGCAACGCCAGCACCCCTCAGCTACACAATGCAGCACCACAAACACTGTAGTTGATACCAATCCCAGAATGTCAAACACTGTAGTTGATACCAATCCCAGAATGTCAAACACCATAGTTGATACCAATCCCAGAATGTTAAACACTGTAGTTGATACCAATCCCAGAATGTCAAACACTGTAGTTGATACCATTACCAGAATGTCAAACACTGTAGTTGATACCAATCCCAGAACGTCAATTTTACTTAAACGCTGTAATGCAGTGGATGTTTTGCCTGCTTCAAATACAAAAGGGAGCAGGAGATTGCAGAAAAACAGAGTGCAGCCGTGTTGTACATTAAAGGGTGTGCTGTCTACCAATGCAAACTTTAGAGGCAGGAAACAAAAGTCACACAAAGGTAAAACCAGTCAAATATTAGGCCTAAGATCAGTAGGATTGTCATACATGCTTACCTTTAACCTTACAGGCATTTTTGGGGGGATAAGTCCCTAGCAACCTTGACTGGAAAGAAGATGCTTTTGAAGGGCAGAGCTGCTATCCTGCAAAAAAACAAAACAAAAACAAAACAAAACAAAAAAAAATGTTGGATGAAATCTGTTGCACTTATGGAGATTGCCTCATCTGTCCTGGAAGCTGCTACTGGTGCTGTGAAGGTGCTAAAGGGAAATGTCTTTGAACTTTGGACATTTTTATACTCGAGATATGCTGAACTGTTACTTTTGACAAAGGTATAAGCACTATTCAATAACAGAATTTAGTGTTTTGCCAAGGAAGACGCACTTTTGCTTACCACCCATGCAAAAAAACCTGTTAAACATGGAAAGGTACTTTTTGATTACTACCATTAAGTCTCGATAGTACTACAACCTGTGCTGCAGGAGGGTATGATGTTTTGTACATATCTGAACTGATTTGGCTGCAGGGGGAGTCATTCCCCAGTGAGTGAGGGGGGAGACAGAGAGAGTAGTAATGTATCATCTTTTCTTTCTGGTTGTGGCAAATATGTGCTGCAGGCCATGGTATGCCCTTCTAATTAGCTAAACAATTTCCAAAAGCCCAGTTATAATACAGCAATAGATGGCTTCTGTAATCAGTCAGCCATCCACAATCCTCACAAACGGCTCACTGCTGATGAAGAGATAAGCAGATTATGATACTGAGGGTCTACATTGTGACCACATTAACTTATGTAACACAACAAAACTGGTCTTCAGTTGAATGGATCAGAATGTAACTACATATAAAGTTTCAATCTGAAAACATGCAGGGATAAAGAAGAGAGGTGTTTATTATGAAAAGCTGTAGAAGGAGCTTTTACTCAGGGCATATGCTTCAGAGGCACAGGCAGAAAGATAGATAATTCAATCCTAATGTGGACAACTCAGTAAGGTCTTACACAGCTGATATGAAACATCAGTTGGGATTGTAGTTGCAACCTGATAAGAAAGGATTAAAAAAAAGTGATGTACATACCTCTGAACAACATATAGCCTTAACAGAATGTTTGCTAATGTTGAAAGTGCGAACCTTTAGTCAGTCCTGCATGCAGTATAGACTACTAAAGAAGCCCTTAATGAAGTATCTAAGCCTGTAAAACAATCAAACAAGTCATAGACTGCCTGAAAGCAAACAAGAAACATAAATGCATAACTGTGATCTGTGTTATATCACACCAAGACTACCTGTGATAATGACAGCTTAAAGATGATGACCAGGAATGCCTGAATACAGCTGAAAGCAGTTTGCAATGCAGTACAGCTGGACTGGTCCAACAACAAAAGCATTAACAGCTACCCCAGCTGCAAAGAAGTCCTCAAACATACATCTCCACAAAGACAAGCTCCCATATACACACAAACAGTAGTGCATCTATAACTTTATACAGTTTGGTACTAAGCTATCGGCCCTAGCGCCTATACAAGCCTAGCCATAACAATTCCCTGGCTATTTCTTCCCACACTATTTACTTCCCTGGACCCCTGTCTAGCAGGGCAACTGATGTGATCCCCAGGGTGAATTTCCTTTCTCCCATCCAATCGTCAAGGTTCCTTTTGAAGAGGGCCAAAGAGGCGTGCTGCTTGACATGTATGGGCAGTCTATTCCAGAGTCTGGGGAGTCTCTCGGTCAGGAACCTATCCCTCCAGCATATCTTGTTTATTGTGATGACAAGATTTAGATCCCTGGAGCGTGTGGCTCTGAGGGATTGGGATTTATTTAAGTGAAGCATGTCCAACAGCTCTGGGTTTGGCATGGCCTCTGAGTAGACGATATGTGACAGAGTACAGCTGGAGTTTTTTTAAGGCAGTCAGCGTAGGGCATCTGCTTTAGGCCTGTAATTCTTTTAGTGAGGTATGTCTGTGGCCTTTCCAGTTGTTGCAGATGTCTTGAGAGGTACATACCAAATGGGGCATTGTATTCTATGATGGGTCTAATGAGGGATGAGTACAGTGGGACAATGACCTCCTTTTTTCTGGATGAAAATCCCTTAGTGATGAGGTGTGCCACATAGAAGGATTTCCTGACTGTTGTGGCGATGTGGTTATCGAAGGCGAGACCACTGTCCACCTGTGCCCCTAAGTCTCATCACACTTTCGGTGTTTAGTGTACTGCCACCTATGTCGTAATTATGGTTTTACATATATATGGGTTTACATATGTATGTGCACATATACATGCTGTGTTAGGGTATGTATATAAGTAATATGCATTGTAAATGGGTGTGGGTATTTGAACATATTATATACAGACAGAGCTTGAACTCTATTTCATTTATTTAACATTTGCTTACCGGGAAAGTCCGACTTGGAGCAAAGCCAATTTTCAGTGGAGGCCCAGGGAGAAACTCTCCAGACGCATGTCTTTGTGACATGGGAGGAAACCGGAATATCCAGAGAAAACCCACACAAACAAAGGGAGGACATGCAGACTCCGCACAGAAGGCATCCCAGCCGAGAATTGAACCTGAGAACCTCTTGGTGTGAGGCGACAATGCAACCACTACACTGTCCAAAGGTCTCATAACCATGCAGTACATTCCAGAAAAGTCTTAGTCAATGGTGACACCCTACTGTACCAGACAGCAGTCAGTTTTGCACAACAAAGGTAGACAGCTGCCCTTCTGGTGAAGGGATCATGGCTATCACTACAGCCCTTAGGTCTTTGCATCATCCCAGATATGACTACAACCTTGTGGCTGCTCAAAGGGTAGTGAACAATGTTAGGTGTTCCATCCTGGGCAAGATACAGACTGACTTTGTTTAACTCTCCACTAACGTGTTCATCTTCAAAGAAAGCAAAGTCCTGACACTGAGCAGCACTTCACCTTCACAAAGAACGATGCCTAAATTCAGGAATAAACTGGCAAATTGGTATTATTCAAGGGAAATACATGTGTGTTTGCATGGGATGAAACAGTCAACAGATCCCCCTCTGCACTGCCAATGGGACGGTATGCACCTTTCAAACATCAGTATTTTTCATCTTTGTAAGACTTTTGCATAGCGCCTTTTTCAAAAAGAATTTTCCTGATGGATATCTAAAAATAACAAATTCCAATCTGGATAAGATCAAGGTAATACTATTTAATGACAGAAGCCTAAACATAATCTGGTAACTTTAGGATCCCCTTAGCATTGTTGACATCAACATTTCTGTAATTACAGACACCTGGTTCCCCTGTACAGTTAGCATTTCCTCTGATCCAGGGTACAACACATTTCTTCAAGTCTGCTGGCAAGTGTAGCGAGTATGTATAATTCATAAACCTATTGTCTCTTACCAGATTCCACACGATATAAAATTTGAAATGGCATACATCCTAATTAAACTCAATAAAATCACCATATTATAGTCATTAATAAATCCATGACTCCAAGTGTGTACTATGTTTTAACCAATTAGAAAAGTTAGCCATTGAGCCAAATTCTATTCTTAAAGGTGACTTCAACCATACACACACAGCTGCAAATGTATACTAACATCAAATATGACCAGAGACTTCTGGCATTTTTAACTGTCAAACGTGATCAGATTGTCTCCCTGCTCACCAAAGGTGTTAATGTTCTAGACCTTGCCGTTAAAAATGTTTCAGCCAACTGCATCACCCCCACTTGTTAATCCATCTCGTCAAGTCTGACCATCTCACTGCCACCTTCGCCCTGAAAACCTGCTTAATGCCACCTAATAAATGACACAGCTCTCTAGTAAACCTCGTTAACCAAAGCAAGCTGCTTACTTCCTGTGAACTGCCACTCTATCATTAAGCAAATCCTCCCTCCAGTTTACAATTAGGAAACACAAAGCCAATATGAACTTAGGACTACAACTTATTTAAAACACAATCACAACACTCTTCTTCTACTACATTAGGAAAGCTTATAAACAACTAGTTCTGTACTGAAATTTTCTCTAGTGGAGCCTAATTCTCTGACCTCAAGGACTTTGCTAATTCTCCTGCAGACAAATTCTCTTTTGCCTTCACCCCACTCATTCTCTGCTAGACCCATCTCCTAAAATCACTTTGGATCAAGTCCTTTCAAGGACTTTCCTAAACTAGAAATATGCATTCAGTGGATCATGAAAATATCCTTGGATGTGTGCTGAGAACTATAAAGCCTCACCTAACAAGCCACCCTGCTTTCTTCAACTCTATGGCCCAAGTCTCCTCATTGGTTACATGCCCAAAGTGGGATCATCATCTTATTTTGGTGCCAATGCATACAAGCTATTCCTCTGCTGACACTAGAGATTAAAGCTCCATCAGTCTTCCTAGTACTACTTGCAACTCTATGGAAGGTATTGCAGCTGAACTAACAATCAATGACACAAGTGATACCAGACCCCTGGATATATAGTAGTCTGCCTAATCAAAGGGGTTGCACTCCTCATATGGGTTACTGAGGTAATGTACAAGGAGCACACAGTCTTCAGTGCCTGCCTGGACCTTGGCCGGCCTTCAACATTATTACTCAGGCTGTAACTACTGTATATATACTTTGCTGGATAGGTAACTGGCCACCCTACAGAACCTTTACCATTAAGGCTGGGATATTTTCTCTTGAAAGAAAATGTCACCAGCAGTATTCCACACAGCTCTTTCCTGTGCTTCCTCCTATTTCATATATACTTCCCTTACATGAAAGCTGACATCAAGGGACTATGCCTAACCAAATTAGCTGATGACTGCAAACTGGGAGTGGTTATCAAAACGGATTCCAATACTCAATCTCCAGCAAGGGCTGGACATGCAAGTGGTTGGTATGTTGTTTATGGATTTCCCCCAATATAAAGAAATGCAACACTGTGCCCGTTGGAAAATCTAGGATTACTTACTACATACCATATATGTAACAGGTTCATAAGTTCATAGGTAGGTACTAGGCTATTGGCCCAAGGGCCTACGTAAGCCTAGCCAACAAGGTTCTCTGGCTTACACCACCCAAGAAAGTTATTTTCCTGTGCCACTGTCGAGCATAGACACAGAAGTGATCCCCGGAGTGTATTTCCTATTTCCCATCCACTCATCAAGATTTTTCTTGAAGAGTGCTAATGAAGAACTTTGCTTGACATAGATGGGTAGCCTGTTCCAGAGTATGAGAAGTCTCTGGGACAGGAATCTCTCCCTCCAGTATGTTCTGTTTATTGTGGTGACAAGGTTTAGGTCCCTAGAGTGTGTAGCTTGGAGGGATTGGGATTTCTTTAGGTGTAGCATGTCCAACAGCTCTGGGTTTGACATAGCTTTATATGTTAGGAAGAGATCACCTCAGAGTAGGCGATATGCTACGGAGTAAAGCTGGAATTTTTTGAGGCGGTCAGTGTAGGGCATTTGTTTGAGGCCAGTAATCCTCCTTGTGAGGTACGTCTGTGGCCTTTCCAGTTGCTGCAGATGTCTTGTGAGGTACATTCCAAAAGGGGTGTTGTACTCTATAATGGGTCTAATGAGTGTCGAGTAGAGGGGAACAATGACCTCTTTTTTCCTGGATGAGATCCCTTTTATGATGAGGTGTGCCACGTAGAAGGACTTCCTGACTTCTGTGGTGATGTGACTATCAAAGGAGAGACTACTATCCACCTGGGTCCCAAGGTCTCTTATCACACATTCGATGTTAAGTAGATTGTTACCAATGTAGTAGTTCATGGGTACAGAGTTTTTACCAAAGGGTTGACACTGCACTTTTTGGCATTGAGCTTGAGGCCATGGCTCTGACACCAGGCATCTGTCTCAGCAAGGCCCTTCTGTAGGATGTCCACATAATTTGGGGACTTGACTATGGCTGCTAGTTTGCAGTCATCTGCGAACTTCATTAGCCAGAGGCCTTCTGTGTTAGCCTGTACTTCAGAGAAGTAGATACCAAACAGGAGAGGTCCCCTTGTGGTACTCCACTTGTCACTGCTTTGAGGTCAGATTTAGAGTCTGCAACTTTTACAGTGTGGGTTCTGTCAGTGAGCCAGTTGGCAAACCATCTTGTGACATAGGGATTTATACCTAGTTTAGTGAATTTAGCTATAATTCCAGAATGAGGGATGGTGTCAAAAGCCTTGGTGAGGGTCAAGATAGGCTGTGTGAACCACCTTAACCTCATCTACGGCTTTGGTGACTGCCTCAAAGAAGTCAATCAGGTTCAGGAGGCATGATCTGTCTTTCACAAACCCAAACTGGGTGGGATCCAGAGTTTGGAAGTTACCAATGTCTTTGTTTATGAGTTCCATGATGATACATTCCATGGCCTTGCAGACCAGGCTCGTCAAGCTAATAGGTCAATAGTTCCCAGGATAAGTGGGTGGCTCCCCCTTTGTGGAGTGGGATAACTGTTGCTGTGCACCATTCAGTGGGCACAAAGCCTGATGTGAGGCTATTATTGAACATGGTGCTTAAGTGGGGAGCCAGTTTGCTCTGAAGTTCGTGTAAAATGCAGCCTGGGATTTTGTCTGGTCCCATGGATGCTGTGTTTTTGGCTTTAGAGAGTGCAACATTTACCTGCGTAGTTGTGAATACAGGGACTCTGCATTTTTCCTGTATAGATATGGGCCCTTTAGGGGGTGGGGGGTAAAGTTAGCACTGAACCCTAATGTGTGCCAGAAGGATATCGGAGGTGCTTGGCCTGGATGCGCCAAGAAACTTTCCTTGTTTTCCCACAAGGACAGAGTAACTCATGTACTGACTCTACTCATGCCCAAAGTGATGACAAAAGTCCCTTTTTTATCAGGCTTTTCATGCTGTGATGTTTTTTCCCAACACAAAGAATAAGGGTTAGAAAGACCTGCATTCTTTTTACATGCAGCGATAGCTGAGATTTCATTTACATGAGATATGGGAATTTGAAAAGAAGATTAACTTTTATTTGCTTTGAAAAGAGAATGTCGGGGAAACCTGTAATTACACAAACTGTATTTTATTTCTTTTATTGGAAACCTGATCTAGGCCATTTAAGTGCACATTCCAGTAGATCCACAGCAGACATCTTAGAATTCCTCAAAGGGTTAGATACCCAGTCAGTTTTGGAAGTAGCTACACAAGTTTTCTGACCACTCTTCCGAACATTACAATTTGGAGTCTAAATCTGGGGCCACGGCAGCGTGTGTCACAACCATTCTCCAATGTCTGCACTCCAGATAGCAAAAACCAGGGCTAATAACACACTGGTCCTTTTGTGAGAATCTTCCCATAACTAAAGACTGCAGTAGTGAATGTTATGAAGGACACTGTACAGTAGTTTTATGAACTTAGCATAACTTCAGATGTTCAGTTATATTCACTGTTGTCATCTCTACCCCCTTCAGCTACCAATGTGTGTCCTTGCTTGGGTATCCTGGAGTTGGGGTTGATACCCTCTATACCTTATTCTCCCTTATCTTCCCTCTCATTTTCCCTCCAGGATACCACCTTCTTCTGACCCTGCCTAGAGCCCAGAGGAAAAGGTTGGTGCTACTGTGGATGAGTGCCTATCCATGAAGATTATGCCCCTGTGTCCACTTGTGCTTTGTAATATTAGACAAACTCCTAATCCAGCCAGTGCAAAGGTATCTTAAGATTGTATAATCTAACACCACTCTTACACCACTAATGTATGAGTGGAAGGGAGTCAGTTGAAGGTAAGTGAAGGATGGCAGAGTTCTGGAAATCTGGTTGATCAGGCACCTGTCGGTAGGAATTCCTTAAGTGAAGATGACAACATTGAATACACTAAAACATCTACAGTTATGACAAGTTCCCAAAATGATAATGCATCACATTTACTCCATAACTTATGTAATCTCCTCCTAGTTCTCTGAGATCTCTGTGAATCGCGGATTAGGTTACTTATCCAGTAGATAACCAAACCAGAAAATTGCTGGTGACACTGACTGTACACAATTCCCTGCAGGAATACACCTCTCATACTCCTGTTACTCACAATTACCCTTATTCATACTGCAGAAAATGTTCCTTATTTTCATTGAATTGTACTTTCACTCACCTCAACGTTTGCTGGATAAGGATTTCACTTCACTGAGGTTGCAGCATGTGGCTTTTTGGTGTGCTTTCAAAGCTGCCCCAAGTACCAGTCAAAATGTATTCACGGATTCCATAATGCATCACATTTTGTTTGATTTTTTTAATTGGATATCATCTGTGCACACTTACTGAGGATTGCAGGTGGTTTACAGCGTCCTGATCCTGTTCAACTTGCCTGCCACAAAATTCTGCTCAGACAGATGTAAGATGCCTGCAGAGTGTGGTTGTACTGAAAGAGAATATGCCAGGCTAGCATGGCTAATATGTTTACCCAGTCTCTCTACATATCACATCACTGTGGTATTGTCTGCAATCAGTTGTAACCTGTCCAAGGGACCACAGATTATTCAGTATGTTGACACCATTTATTACTACCAACATCTTTTATGTTTGTGTGTTTTGAACTATCCTTTTTGCTCCAAACACCCTGTATTTTTACTCCCATAAACATTGCTCCCCAAGCAAAGTCTGAGGTGTCTGTAGTTAGACTGTGCTGGAAATGGACGGTGAAAATTTGAGTCCTGGATTCAGATAAAACTGGACCCTCCATCAAAGCAGTTCCCTTTTTACAAATCCAGATATAGGAATTTGGACTGTCAGGGGATGTTGATGTTGGGACCATACAGATTTTAGGTACCACGGAATCTTTCTCATATGGAGTTTGGCTAAAGGAATGAGAATCATGGATGCTATGGCTTCTAGTGTCCTGTAATATTCCTGTGTTGAAGTTTTGAACTGAGTGGAAAAAAATCAGGAAAAGATCTACTTTTTCCTGTGGAAAGAAAGCTGATTTACCTGCGGTATCTAGGAGTCAACACAGGAAAACAATCCTGTGAGGAGTCGTCAAACAGGATGTTTGAATGTTCTCTTGAAACCCTGGTCGGTGAAGGAGATTTATCACCCAAGTGAGAGACTCCAGACCCTTTGAAAAATACTCTGCAAAATCTAAACAAGGAAAAATGTAAATCTTGCAGTCTACAATATTCTATGACTGGAGCTAGACACCGTAAATACTCTTGAAATAGTGGATAACCCAAAGGGTGACAGAAAGAACAAGGTGCAACCCAAACACAGAAAACCTTAAGAAACGCTTGAAATCTGCTCTACATGAATGTAATAAGCATCCTTTAAATATATAGTTACAAAGAAAAAGAAAGGGGGGGAAGCAGAGGTAACAGGTCAAGAAGTGATATTTTGAATTCTGGGACTTTTACAAACTCTTTTAGGAAAGAAAGATCTGACTGGCCTCCATGAGACTTCTTTCTGTAATACTGGTTTGTAGGACATATTAATAGAGCTACTGGGAAATGGGAAAGAATGAATCAATAGGCATTCTGTATTTCTGGTGTCCCTTTTTCTGACATGGCCCATGTTTCTTGTTGATTTTTCCTTTGAGACATCTCCTTTTAGTACCACGATTGCCAGAAAAAGGCAGGTTTGGATTAGGTGGCTTTTTTGTGAAAGAGGAAGGCATACGGCATTTGTTTTGGGGTACATGAAAAACCTTACAAACCCACTGAGTCAAGTTTCCAATTTGATCATATTGTTCGAGAACCTGGGTAGCAAAAGAGCTAAACAATACCTTATCTAAAAGTAAAGTCTTTAATCTTGGATTCTACTTATCAGCAACGTCTTAGTTATGTACACAAGCATGCCTTCTCAACACTGTAGCAGCTGCCTTAGACACAGTATCAGCACAATCATACATAGTGTTTAATTTAATTTTTTTTGTTACGAATGTTTAACATGTTAATTTATCAAATAAATTAGAGTAAGTGTTCTGACTTGACTACGGTTATGGTTTATTTCATTAACCTTGTTTAATAGGGATATGGTTAATTTTTTAGGCTCGTTGAAATTTTCCACTATTGCACTTTCTTTGTGATTTGATATTACAGGTTACTAACAGCCTAAGTAGCTCCAACCCTTTGGATACTATGTTTTTAAAAAATCACCCCAGCTTCTGACTCCTTACTCCTTGCAGTCGCTCTGTCCTCACTTTAACTCTTCTCTGGTTCTTTTAGTTTGTTTTCCCCTCTCACACCCTGGCATATTAATTGGAGTCTACACCATCCTCCCCATTCAGGCTCTACAGGTTTTCACACTCTTGTCTGTTAGCCTAGTGGTGCTGCATTTCATACATAATCGTACGTTACTGATTATGATCCCTGTGATGCCCCCCATTGACAGCAGTAATCAAAGAGCCTCAATCCTCACCAATAGCACCACTGGGGGACGTACATTGGGAAGAATGACAAGTACACACACAGTCAAGGGCAATTTCCCTTAAAAGCACACAGACCACAGTCAGTCTGGGGCTGGTTTCTCTCTCTTTCTCCAGAAACCCAATAAGAGTCCCCTCACTGGCACAGCTATACAGTTGAAATCTCAGCTGACTGGCCAAGCCAAGACCTTCAGTGCCCTCTCTGTCCAACCAGTGCTTCGTACCCCTGCCCAAAGTAGCACACATGGAGATGTGATTTATACCCACACCTAGGAAAGGCTGGCACATGTTTACTAGCTAAGTCCCCCTATTGCCCAGACTATAAGGCAGTTTTACTGCCACCAGCCAGTCCTTATCAGATGCATTAAGGCCCTTAACAAAGGGTGTCCAGTCTTGCTGTGTAATGATACTATTAATCCAAATTGTAGTTTGACCTAGAACAAGGCTATTAGGAGTGGCCCACAGTGTCACCAAATAAATATGCAAGTACTCCCAGAACTTAAACATGTCTCACAAATATCAGCCACAATAAAAGATTTAAATACATTTCATAATAAATAATAAAAGAGCAAGAAAATACTCAGTAAATAATCACAGTTACACAAGAGTTCAAAGTCACAGGGAATATTTAAAGCAACATTGCAGGACAGTCTCAAATAAATAAAGAAAACATCTAAGCTATACCTGACTATTTTCCTGACTGTATCTAAGAGAAATTACTGTACCCTAGCTAAGTTACTTACAAAGCAAGCAGATGTGGTGAGTGGATGTTCTTGTCAGGTCAAAGACAAAACACAAAATGCTCAGTCTATCTCTAAGACTTCTTAAATTAATATTTCAAATATTACTACTGGTTTAGCTTGCAGCATGGCATCACTTCTTGCCATCTGACTATGCCAGGTGAAAACCCCCATTGCAGCTGGTAGCATGAAATTCCATAAGCCTCAGATCTTTTGGCAAATGGTGGAAGTCCTAAAATAATTTACATTCCTCCGCATTTAAAGGCAATACAAAAAAAGTACAGTTGTGTACACTTACCATAAATGTAGATGTTAGAGTGTATTCACTGTTGCAGTCATCACCTGTGAGGATATCCCTGCTGTGGTAGCACTCAGTTGGCCCGAATACCAGAGTCAATGTTTTTGTGTGCCGGCTGCCTTCGCCTGTAGTCAGACATCAGGTCATCAGTGCTATAAAGCAACACAGCCAACATCATTACATCAGTTTTTCTTGCCCTAACCCATCAGAAGCACAAGGGAAAAGAGAGAAGTGGTCCTGGTGGCTAAAAGCCACCTTGGGAACCTTGTGTCCCCCTAGGGGAAGATGTTAAATGGGGGATGGCGGGAGGGAAACCAAGACTACAACAGTGAATACAGTCAAACATCTACATTTATGGTAAGTGTACACAACTGTACTATGTTCTTCATGTTTCACTGTTGTAGTCATCACCTGTGGGAGGATTCCCAAAGGTGAGGAAAAGGGTGGAAGGGTAGGTTGAGTCCTACATATGAGTCAGGAGGCCCTGCAGAATTGTAGAGGCAAACCCTGTCCTAGACTTAGAAAAGAGAGGTAGGTGGTAATGCCTTGTAAAGGTATGCACAGAGATCCAGTTGGCCGCTTCCAAGATGTCCCTGGTAGGTACTCCTCTGAGAAAGGCAGTGGAAGTGGAGGTTGCCTTAGTGGAGTGGGTACGGATAGACTTAGGGATGGCTTACAAGAAGCTGATCTGTTTTTCTGAATGGCTTAGTATGGTCCAGATAGTATCTGAATTGTCTGTCCACATCTAGTGAGTGTAGAATTCTTTCCCCCTTGTTTTGAGGGTTGGGAAAAAAGGAGGGAAGGTGTATGGCCTGGTTAAGGGTCACATCAGATACCACCTTGGGCATAAAGGAGGGGTTAGTCTTCAGGGAGAGACTGTCTGCATGGAAAATTATGAAGGGCTCGACAGCCGTGAGAGCTTGAAGTTCCGAGACCCTTCTGGCTGAGGTGATAGCTAGTAGGAAGGTAGTCTTCCAAAAGAGGTACTTCAATTCTGTTGAAGTGGCAGGTTCCAAAGGAGGTAAGGTTAGTTTCTCTAACACATAATTCAGGTCCCAGGGTGGTGTTGTAGGCCTTCTGGGAGGTCTGATATTAGAAGCCCCTCTTAGGAATTGCTTAATCAAAGGAAGAGAGAAGAGGGGTAAGTCTGAATCATAATGGGCAGAGATGGTCGAGGCATGGATTTTAATAGAGGAGAAAAAGAGGCCACTATTGACCAACTCTGCTAGGTAACCCAGGATGAGAGGGACGGAAGGTTGGGAGGTACTACTCCCTTTTCATTGCTTCCAGGAGCAGAATCTTTTCCATTTTCCTGCATATGACTTTCTTGTGCTGGGCCTTCTGGCCTCTGTGATAATGTCCAGGACCTGTTTGCTTAACAGGGACTCCTTATTAGTTTTTAGTGTATAAGCCATGCTGAAAGTTTGAGACTCTGTAGGTCTGGATGCAGTACCTTCCCCTTCTCCTGGGTCAAGAGGTCTAACATCAGGGGAAGCAGCTTTGGGGGCTGTAAGGTCAGAATGCATAATAAGGGGTACCAATGCTGTCTGGGCCAATCTGGAGCAATGAGGATGGCCTTTGGTCTCTCCTCTCTTATTATGATCAGAACCTTGGAAATATTGGCCAGAGGAGGGTATGCGTACACAAAGATGGAGCTCCAGGGGAAGGTCAAGGCATCCACCTTCCATGCTAGGAGGTAATACTCCCTGGTACAGAACTTGTGCAGCTGGTGGTTGAGGTGCGAGGCAAAGAGGTCCACTTCTAGGGTCCCCCACTCCTGGGTGATTTGCAGAAAGATTTCTCTATGGAGCTGCCATTCATGGGGGTCCAGTAAGTTTCTGCTTAGGTGGTCCGACAGTGTATTGGTGATCCCTGGTAAGTATTGGGCAATTAGGTGTAGCTCCATAGAGGTGGCTGTAAGTCAGGGACATATGGCTAACCTGCAAAAGGGGTAAAATTGGGGTGCACAGGGGGTACGATTGGGTGGGCACCCCCTGCTTGTTGATGCACCACATTACTGTGGTGTTGTCTGTTTTTATAAGGAGGACCCCTGACCTGACATGGGGTTGGAAGGAAGTCAGAGCCTTTTGCACTGTCATCATTTCTTTCTGGTTGATGTGCAAGTGAAGTTGCTGGGCATTCCAAAGGCCTTGGGTGCACCTGTCTGCTAGGTAAGTGCCCCAAGCAATGTCTGAGGCGTCAGTGGTGATGGTCTGGCCAGAAGGGTGGAGGATGAAGGGAAGACCCTTGTTCATGGCACAGGCCTCTGCCCACCAGAGAAATTCGGCCCTTATACAAAGGATCAGAGGAAGAGTAGTCTCTAGGGACTGAGAGTGCTGACACCAAAGGTTCTTTAAGTACCACTGAAGTTTTCTCATGTGAAGTCTGGTGAGAAGGATGAGAAGGGTGCAAGATGCCATATATCCCAAGGCTTGCAGGAACTTCCTCACAGTGAGGTGACTTCTGGAAGCCAGCTAGGTGAAGTAGAGAGGCAGGAAGCTCTGCTTTTCTGGGGATAGGAAGGCCATTTGGGTTGCTGTGTCTAGCACAGCTCCCAGGAAAAAATGTTATGTACTCACCATAACGTTCCATCTGAGTAGTTGTAGTTCATTTGTCTTCAACCTGTGGGTTGTGGATCCGACTCAGATCTGAGCCAGCAAATTCACGAGCATCTGCTCTGAGCTCCAAGCTCCTCCCCTACCCATAATGCGCTACCACCACCTTCCTTCCCTCAGATTGAGTTTGCTTCCCATAATAGCCCAGAACCCAATCCAACAAAAACTCAACACATTAACTTTCCCAACTAAGCCACAAAGGCATACTCTGCTACACACCAAGCCAGCAGGTTCAGGGGAAGGAGGGAGGATGGTTGAAGACAAATGAAGTACAACTACTCAGATGGAATGTTATAGTGAGTACATAACTTCTTTATCTGAAGTAGTTTACTTTATTTATTTGGTCTTCAACCTGTGGGACAGAGTCCTCAGCTACATATACTCTAGGGTGGCCCTCATAGAAGGATTTTCTGAAGCACCATGGAGCCAAAGGATGCCCAGCCTCAAGATACCAAATCCAACTTATAGTGGGAAATAAAAGTATGAGATGAGGACCAAGTAGCAGCAGAACAGATATCATCCAAGGTACTCTGGACCAGAAGGCTGCTGAAGTAGCCATGGCCCTGGTGGAATGGGCTCTAACCTGACCCGGGAGAGATAAGACCTTGTCTTTGTACACTTGAGAAATACAGAGAGAAATCCATTTAGCAATGGTCACCTTGGAAATGGGTTTACCCAAAAATGGTTTAGAGAAAGATGCAAACAATTCAGACTTTCGGAAAGACTTGGTTCTGTGTAAGTAAAAACGTAATTGTCTATGAACATCTATCAAATGCAACTTGTATTCACCTTTATTTTTGAAATTCGGGAAGAAAACAGGTAAACTGATAATATGATTTATGTTTGCCTCAAAGGTCTTAGCTTGGTAATAAAACTTAAAAATGTTGCTACTTGTCTGACAGAAAAAGAGATATGTAGTTGGATTGTCTGTTGTTACCATGACTACTGTGATGTTTTTATGTGAAAAGAAGAAATTTATCTTTAGACTGGAATGGTCTGGTGGGAGGGTGCATACCATTCCATATGTCTCTTTTAAGTATAAACACTTTTATGGGTAACTAATCACAGTAATCTTCTTCCAGGTTTAAGCAATTCTGTGGGGAAGATGAGCTGCAAATTTTGCAATTCTGTTTGAAACTTACTCTAGTTTTTCTAGCTAGTAGGAATGAATGCTTATGATGATTGGAGAAGCATAGATGAGACTATGCATTTATTTTATTTATTTATTTATACATTAAAAAGCTTAGTCCCACTTGGCCAATGCACACTTTTCAGGGGATACCCATGACGGTATTCATACTGACTAGGGAAAATTTGGCCAGAGTGCCAGGGAACTTCCCCTACTCCTTTCCATGTCATGTAGCTGGAGGACTAATACCAGAAGATAGTATCATGGAGGGTATGGAAGAAAATGTTAGAGAGTGTGTACATGGTTCACAAATGTGTAGTGTGAATTTGATGGCAGATGGAGAGCAGGAGGAATGCACAAAGTACAGTGCAGATACAAATGGTGTGGAAAGCAAAGTACCACACATAAGTGTAACTGAAGTGTAATAGGGAGAATTGGGAAACAAAATTTTCTGTGGCATGATTGATGTGGTAGAACCTTTAAATAATTTGGAATTTTTGTGGTTGGACATTGCACCCGAACGCTTAAATGAGAATGTTAAGATGGAATATGATGTTCCTTCCTGTCATGTGGAAGAGGCAGAGATGACAACTGGTAGGAAGGAGAAGTATGTCTATATACATTTTCAAAACAGCCCCATGTTAGATAAGACAACAGAAAAAAATGATATTTCTTATGTTACTGCAGTGGCAAAACGGATCAGTAATGTGCAACATGCGCAAAGTTTCCAATGGCTAAAACCTATTATAAGAATTGAGTCAAGAAAAGTAACTGATAGACAGATATTATGTTTGGGACAATGTTTTCAACCCTTTAGGCATTAAGCCTGAAAGTATAATGGATTTTATTCCTATTGGTGCAGAGACGTTTGCACAGATTCATTACAGATTTTTAAGACTGATGAAAGATTTAACAATGTTTGAAAATAAACCCTTGTGTTTTCCATGGAATAATTATTTGGTTAGAGGGAATGACAACATGTTCAGGAGAAAGTTATGTCTGCAGTTTCAGACTGGAGATATAAATGATAATGAGAAAATAATGTTTTTTGAACAATAATGTAACTTAGTGCATGAGATAAAAATGTTTTGATGATCAAAAAATATGAAATTGGAGATTATGGTATGTTTAGATTAAAAGAAGGGAAAGTAATCATTTGCCAAGCTCTGTGATAATAAATGGGGAAAAAGGGAATGTTAAGATATGTAAGACAACCAAAGCATATCAGTGTGGCTTCTGGGGAGCATTTAATTAATAAATGTTCAAAGCATAGATGTTTTCAGTGTGGAGAGATACGATATGGAAAAAAGAATGTATAAGGAAGTGTTGAAAATGTAATGGAATAGGACATGTTTGGTTAGATTGTAATAAGTAACAAAATTACTTTTGGAACAAGGAAAAACATGATTTTGCTTCTTAAAATGAGAAAGATGAGAGTGAGTTAGGGATGAATGATGAAATAGAAACTGTTATGTTATAAAAATGAAATGAAAAATGAAGTGGGCAGAGCAGTGGTGCAGCAAGTTAACATTGTTGCCTCACAGCAAGAGGTTCTGCAGTTCGACTGTCAGCTGGGGTGCCTTCTGTGTGGAGTCTGCATTTCCTCCTTGCATTTGTGTGGGTTTCCTCTAGGTACTCCGGTTTCCTCCCACATTCAAAAAACATGAGCCTATAGTGTTTCCCCTTAGACCTCTGCTGAAAATAAGATCTGTCCTAGCTGGAGTTTCCCGGTCAACAAATGCTAAAAAAATAAATAAATAATGGAGGGTGAGGATAATAATGATAACGTTAATTTGTTAGAAATTTTAAATCAGAAGGATGTATGGGTCAAAAAAGAGGATGATATAGAAAAAGGCACTATTGGGAAGAGGATGGAGAGAAGAAAAGTGAGACGAATCAAAAAAGCAAACTGCAAAAAAATTGGAAGGGTTGATTTAAATGTAATTCTTTGAATATCAATAGTATAATTAATGAAAACAGAAAACTAAGTGCAGTTATCTGGTATAACAGACAAAATATGATTAATTATGTTTATTGTGTGTTACATTAGTGAACAAACAGCCAAGACAACAAGTTGAAAATATAAGATGGTGTGGAGTTTTGAGGAAGATGTTTGTTCCTTAATTGCAATAATGACTAGAAAGCGTGATATTGAGATATTGGATCTTTTGTTATACAATAAGGCAGATGTGTCATCTGTGATATTAGACAGTGCAATAATTTATTTGAGGAAATTAGAACATTTCTGACTATAAGTATAGGTATGATTATAGTTGGAGATTTTAATTGTATTGTAAGAAAGAAGGTAGGGAGAATAAATAGGGAAATTTCTAGAAGAATGATTAAGGATGGGTTATTAAAAGTAAGAAGAAAGAAAGAGTACATGTATAAGAAAGGGTAGTGTTGAGACTGATTGTATAGTACTATCATACATTTGTAGGAGGTTAAATCAGAAACTTGTAAAAAATATTTTTTTTCTGATCATTGCTCCATACTATCAATAATATCAGCCAGCGATGAGGTTATAAAAGTGGTGAGAGGAAATAAGGGGCCATTTGGAGAAGTGATATAAGAAGAGTGGATTTAAAAAAAATAAATTGATAATGTATGGGAAGATAACTTAATGATGGTGGATTTCTGTGAAAATTTGGACAGTTAGGTTGTGTTTAAAGAAAATTTTTAAAGGAATATATAAAGGTAGAGGAAATTTTGTTTTCTTAAGGAAACCTAAATATAGGAAGAGTGATATGTGCATAAGAGGAAATGTTAGATAAAAAATGATAAGGAAAAGATCATAAAAAAGAATAAAGTTAAAGAGAATATGAAAACAGTAAGTTTGGTGATTTATAAACAAAGTATTTTTTCCAGGGGAGAAGTAAAGAAGGGTCTCTTGTTTGGGAAGAGGATTAAAACTGGTGAAACAGGGTTAGTTTTAATTAAAAATTGAAAGGAAAAATTATGTCAGAATAAGAATGATACAATGAGGGAGATGGAGGTTGATGTTATTTATTTTATTTATTTATTTATTTTTATTTATTTTACATTTGTTGAGCGGGCTAGTCTAACTGGATATATGTCCATTTTCAGTAGAGGCCCGGGGAGAAAAGCTCCAAGCATAGGCAGTGACATATCATATAATTACATGCAAATTGCAAACAGAAATAAAAAGTAAAAAAAATATATATATATATATATATATATTTTTTTACAGATGTACAGACATTATAATTTATACCTAGTACAGTGGAGGATAGCATATTTAGAATAAGAAAACTCTATTAAAGTACTAGGAAGGAAATCTTGTTAAATACTAGTTAGAGGCAAGGTTACTGGTTAACCCAGGTAAACATAAAAGAACAACAGAGCAGCAAAGTCTAGGGAAAGTGAGATGAGGATTTAGATATTATTCAGGGTTAGAGCAGGGATATAGCCAGTGTGTAGTAAGGTATTCTTTAAGATATTTTTTGAAAAGCAGTGTGGAAGAAAGAGATGTGAGTTCCTTTGGAAGTAGGTTCCAGGTTTTTCCCACTGTGTTAGTGAATAGTGACTCCCCTGCCTGGTTGTTTGATTTAATAGTGGAAACTAGAAGCTTATTAGCTGAGCGTAATGTTGGCAGATTTTTATATGGGGTAATCAGATTAGTGAGAATTGGGGTATTCTTGGGGTGCTAAAGGATCTTTTGGGTGATGGTGTATTGTTGATAAAGTCGTGGTTCTGCAGTTCTAACCATCCTAGTTGTTTGAGGTTGAGACAGTGGTGGGTTCTGAAAGGGGTACCAGTGGCAAATCTGGCAATGTTGTTATAGCTGGTTGCAAGTTTGCTAAGGTTGCTTTTAGAAAGATTGGTATAAATGGCAGAAGCATAGAACAGGGTAGAGATAAGGTGGGTCTGGGCTATAGTAGTTCTAGATTCTGGTGTAAGGAAGGGTTTGATTCTATAGAGGGAGCCAAGTTTTCTGTTGACAGATTTTATAGTAGTATTAATATGATCATCATAGCTAAGGTTGTGGTCTATTGTAATTCCTAGGAGTCAGGTTGTAGTGCCCGGATATGATAGTTCCATTGTTGAAGGTTACTGTGAAGTGAAATTGTGCAGACTTTTGAGTAGGAGCAAAAAGCAATACTTTTGTTTTTTTGGGGTTAAGAAGGAGGCAATGTTGCATGAACTAGTTTTCAACAAGATTAAATACTGTTTGGGTGAGGGTCTGGAGAGAGGTAAGGGACTCAGCTGAACATATTAAAGTAGAATCATCTGCATATTGTATGGAGGTGGCTTGTGGAATTTTGGTATTTAAATCATTAATATAAACTGAGAAGAGAAGAGGGCCTAAAATAGAGCCCTGAGGTACTCCAATGTTAACAGGGAGGTGAAGAGATAGGTTATTATCCCAGAGTACTGCTCTCTGTCTGTTTTCTAGATAGGATTTAAACCAAAGTAATGCCTGTGGGTCAAGGGATAGGGCTTTTAATATGTCCATAAGTAGGTGATGGTTAACCACGTCGAAAGCTTTTGAAAGGCCAATAAATAGAGCAGAAGAAAGAGAGTTTTTGTTACGATGTTTGTTTATACAGTCAGAAAAGGATAATAGGGCAGTGGTGGTACTATGAAATGGCCTGAAACCATGCTGACAGTTAGCAAGTAAGTTATTATGGAGAAGGTGGTCAAGTAGTTGTTGGTGGATGCATTTTTCCATTATTTTGGCTATTGGAGAGAGTAAGCCAATTGGGCGGAAGTTAGAAATCTCAGTACAAGTACCACCCTTATGTAGAGGGATGATATGAGTGACTTTCCAGATGGAAGGGATTGTGCTTTCTGTAATTGTTCTAATTATAAGGATGGAAATGGGATAGGCAATGGCTTTCGCTGCTATTTGCAGGTATTCGGCTGGTAGACAGTCAGCTGAAGGGGTGCATGGTTTGGGTTTTTGAAGGAGGGTGCAGACAAAGGATGTAGGTACTGGTTGTATATGAAAGGAGGGAACTGGGCTGTTTGTGGTGATTAATGGGTCAGTGCTAACAGGTGGTATTGTTTTAGTTAGAGTTTGAATGGTTTCAATGACGTAGTTGTTAAAGGCATCAGCAATTAGCTTAGGGTTGTTATGGGAGATACCTGATGGGGCAGGAGATTTAAAGTGCCCTGGCTTAAGTAGTTTGTTAATGCTTGACCAAACTTTTTGTGGATTTGCTGGTGGGTTTGTTGGAGGTGAAGGTAATAGTTTTTTTTTATCGAGCAGAATTTCTTTTTTGGTGGCATTTCTTAGTTGTTTAAAGTAAAGGTGGTCTGATGGGTTTTTGGAGGATCTCCATTTGGCCCAGATTTTGTTACATAGAAGGATATTTTGCCTGGTCTTTTTAGTGAGCCAAGGTGCAATTTTGGTTCTTAGATGGGTAGAGCGAGAGGGGGTATGGTATTCTAGGATTTGTAGGAATTTTGTATTAAAGTAGGTCACCACTTCATCAAGTTGAAGATGGTGTAGTGGTGACCAGTTACATGCCTTAAGTTCATTCTGGAAGCTCTCTAGAAAAAAGTGTGTTTTAGAGCGTGAGGTTTTGAAGTTATTTGAGTTGGGGCTATGGGTTTTTTGTTTAATTATGTAGGTCAGAGCGTGGCCAGTAATGTCATCTGGAAGGGTACCTGATTTTTATTTGTTAGGATGGCTGTTGATAATGATCCAGTCTAGGATGGTTTCTTTACTGCCTGGTTTGTGAATTGTAGTAGGGGTGGTTATTGTTTGGGAAAAGCCATATAGATTTATGTGGGTCATACAATTAGGGGAGTTACATGTGGCCCAGTCTATATTAAAGTCACCTAGCACTATGGTTTCCTGAGGTAGGTGAGTAGAGAGGCAATTAAGGATGTTTTCAATAATATTGATATTATTACCAGGGGGAAGATAGCCGCAAAGTACGTAAATAGATTTACAATTGTTAACTTGAAGTTTGGCAGAAAGGGTTTCTGCATTTGTATCTAAGGGTAGGAGCACATTGAAGGGTGTGACCTGAAGTTCTGTTTTATAGAGAATGGCTACACCCCCACCCCTTTTGGCTTTGCGGTCACATCTCGGGATGTTGTATCCAGGAGGGGTAATTTCATGGTCATGAGTTGATGGTTTTAGCAAAGTTTCTGTAATACAGAGGATATCAAATGAGTGCACTTCTAGGAGTGCATGAAGTTGTGAAATTTTATTGTTAATGCTACGAATGTTGAGGTGGGCTATCAGGAGAGAGTTACTGGGTCTTTTTGGTGATAGTTATAGTATGAGAAGTTGGATTGAGTTGGTCATTGACAATGCTGTTATTGGGGCCAGGGTTTGGAAGAATGTCACCATCTAATCGGGGGTGTTGTTGAGGTGCTTGTATAATCTTTAGAATTTTGTAATAGTTATTTAAAGTTTTTTTGTTTTGAAAGTAACTAACATGGTTAGATCTATGATATTTTGGTAGTATATAGATAGAAGTGGAGGTTATGTTTATATGGTTGAGGGTGTTTAAGTGAGAAGCAGATTGAGTTTGTTGGTGGGGGTGGTGAGGTTCAGTAAGTGAATAATGTTCATCAATGGTTAGAATATAGGGTATAGTAAGAGAAAATATGATAGAAGATAGGAGTAACAGGTTTGAGTATGTAGTCCTTAGTATTGAGGCCATTAGGAAGAGTAGGATATCAGGAAGAATAAAGATTGAGAGAAGAGTATACTATAAGATAAAATAGAGATGGCTGTAGGAGAGAAAGTTGTATAAAGAAATCAAAAGGATGATTAGAGTGCATAGGGTAGGGAGAGGATATAAAAGCTGTAAAGTTGTTAAAGGAAGTAGTAGTGGGTGGGGATGGGTAGTTAATTGGCAGAGGTATGTGATACGTTGATTAAGGGAGGGGGTGTTGTATCAGAAGTATAAAGCTAGTTACACTGGGGGTGGGGATTGGGGGTAGGGTAGGGGAGCGAAGTGAGCCCAAAGGGTGAATGGAGCGGGTTAAGACAAGTAACTGAAAAGTGTCAGCAGAAAACAATCTGTAAGCACCGACTACTGAGGTACTTTCAGTTGGTACAGGTAAATGAGGAGGGAAGGATACAGTGGTTGAGATGAAGAGGGGTAGCTGAGTGCTATTTAAGTGGAAAGTAGCAGAAAGAGTGGTAAAGAAAGGGCAGGAAAAAGTTCCTTCTTTCTTTGTTAGATTAGGATCAGATCTTTAATTAGGTTCAGGATCTTTAGGTTTCTGGGGAGAAAATGTAGATGTACAGAAGAAATAGCCTAGTTCAGGGTGCCACCTAGTGGTCACAAATTGTATAGCAACCAAAGCTAGAGTACAGAGATGAAAGGGAAAAATAAAAAAATAAAAAAAAGCAAGGTTCCGTGAACAAATTACGGGAGATAGCCTAGGGAGAGGAGAAAGTATAAATATTAAGGGGTAGAGAAGGGGGTATGGCTGCTGGGTATCCTGGCTAGGTAGAGCACCTCAATGGGTACACAAGTTCTTAAGCCAGTGTTCAGCTTTCACCGGTAGGTTAAGATAACACGTACTTTCTTGCCTCCTTGGTAGCAGGGTTCCTAAAACCGGGCGGCAAGTTTCTTTTTATATGAAGAGATTCTTAGAATAGTTTGCAGGGGTCCTTTTCACCAGGTAGGTAGAGGTATCAAAACCTTGTTACAAGATAGAAGATTTGAAACCTGGGAATGGTGGGGAAAATAAGAAAAAAAAATAAATGCAGGGAAAGAAACAGTCATTAGCATAGATTCAGGTAGTAACACAGCATTTCCGTTCCAACACACTTTTAAGCATTCATTAATGCAATTTCAGACATATAGCAACACAGTATACAATATCCTAGTCTAGAGGCATCATTACACAGTCACAAGGCATAGCCTAACCAAAAAAAATAAGATAGAGTTCTAGGTAGCATAACACAGTTTAACTAGGAGTGCTTTTACAGAGTACTACTATGTTCTACTAGGTTATCAAACAGTATAGATCAGTGAGCTATAGGACCCTGAGGCTGTTTGCAACAGGAAGAACTTTGAGATATAACATTCAAGCTAGTTCATCATTAGCAACCATAAAAGAAATAGGAATAGGCAGAAGCGTTGCAGGTCCAGTAAAGCATAAATTAACAATAGCTTATAAGATAGTCACCTTATTTAGACATATAGAGTCAAAAGGTTAATATCTAGTAGTTAGAGACGACTACCTGTATTACTGCCCACACAAGTCTGAGGTGTCACAAGCCTTTCTCCATTTCAAATATGCCTCTGACGAATTTAGATTATCAGCAAAAGGGGGTTAAAACTGTTTCCACCTAACTCAGATCTATGCTAACATCATTGTTAAGACACGGTAGGCTCTAAAGCCGTATTGAGTGTGTCACACTGTTGTTAACTTTAAAGAAAAGACAAGGAGGCTATGGGTTTGTGTTCCCACTAACGATATATATGTAACTGCTATTCTGCCCCTGACGATGCACTGGTGTTAGAAGGAAGTAAATAGCACAGATGTATACAAGGAGATATTTAGAGCACTAAACCTATTGCTATAGGTGACCTTAATAGTGTCAGGAGAAGTGAAGTATTTAAAGAACTAGAGTTCCGTAAAGCTTTACTCAACAAAAGTTCCCTGAGGAGGTGTGTGGTAACCTGACATTACAGTTGAGGGGAGTTTCTTGGTGCTTAAGGAGTTGGAATCTTTAGGGTGATTCAGTTCAGACACTCAATTAGTGCCTTGGAGTCTCCCAGTTTAAAACAATTTCCTTGCATAGTGGAAGATTGCTAGCAGGAAACACGCACAACCTGTTGTTGGATAGAGGTAGATAAGATGCTCTAATTCCCTGTGGTCATATAGTGACTGTTGCCCCGACTAAAAGGTTTACAGTGAAATGCCCATTTTTCAGGGAGGTTCCGTATGAAATGCGTACCGCAGTGTAAGAGTTACTAAACTAACTAGAAAATCACACTCTAAGCTAAGGGAGTACAATTAATGAGTGATACAGCTCCTAGTCACCGAAGTGGGATAGCTAACAACAACTCCACGTGGTGCACGCAGTATACAGATGACCGTTCAAGCCACTCATACATCAGCAGAACATACTTAAAACAAAGTAAACATATATTCCATTGTAACTAGTATTTTCATCTATCGGCTGAGCCATTTAGATAGTGAGTGAGCGTGAAATAATAAATAATATCATCAGAAGGTAGCTTACAGAGTCAAGGACGCTGGGGCCAAGTATGCACAGCAGCCTGATGGTAAAATCCAGATAGTAAAGATGGCGCCTCACAGAGAGAGAAGGATTTATGGGATTGGAAAGGATATGAGGTGGGAAGGGAAGGGGAAATAGAGGAGCGGGCAGGTAGAGCAGGAAGGGCTAAACCCTGGAAGGTTAACAAGTGTAAAGTGGGACATCCTAAGGAGAGTAAGTTAGAAAAGAAGAGGAAGAGAGAGGAGCAGGATACAGATGGGGTGAAGGAGTAATGGGAATAGTTGAAGGTGGGAATATGATCAGGAGGCAGATAGACAGTGGGAAAGTGGTCGCAAGGCTAAGACAAGTAACTGAAAAGTGTCAGCAGAAAACAATCTGTAAGCACCGACTACTGAGGTACTTTCAGTTGGTACAGGTAAATGAGGAGGGAAGGATACAGTGGTTGAGATGAAGAGGGGTAGCTGAGTGCTATTTAAGTGGAAAGTAGCAGAAAGAGTGGTAAAGAAAGGGCAGGAAAAAGTTCCTTCTTTCTTTGTTAGATTAGGATCAAATCTTTAATTAGGTTCAGGATCTTTAGGTTTCTGGGGAGTAAAGGTAGATGTACAGAAGAAATAGCCTAGTTCAGGGTGCCACCTAGTGGTCACAAATTGTATAGCAACCAAAGCTAGAGCACAGAGATGGAAGGTAAAAATTTAAAAAAAAGAGAAAAAAATTACAAGGTTCCATGAACAAATTACGGGAGATAGCCTATGGAGAGGAGAAAGTATAAATATTAAGGGGTAGAGAAGGGGGTATAGCTGCTGGGTATCCTGGCTAGGTAGAGCGCC
The DNA here is from genome assembly GCF_019279795.1 of Protopterus annectens. Lineage (NCBI taxonomy): Eukaryota > Metazoa > Chordata > Ceratodontiformes > Protopteridae > Protopterus > Protopterus annectens. The sequence continues at coordinate 93,584,847 of NC_056750.1, forward strand.
TCAATGGGTACACAAGTTCTTAAGCCAGTGTTCAGCTTTCACCGGTAGGTTAAGATAACACGTACTTTCTTGCCTCCTTGGTAGCAGGGTTCCTAAAACCGGGCGGCAAGTTTCTTTTTATATGAAGAGATGCTTAGAATAGTTTGCAGGGGTCCTTTTCACCAGGTAGGTAGAGGTATCAAAACCTTGTTACAAGATAGAAGATTTGAAACAGAGTCAAGGACGCTGGGGCCAGGTACGCACAGCAGCTTGGGGGTAAAATCCAGATAGTAAAGATGGCTCCTCACAGCGAGAGGGTTACATAAGGAAAAAATGCAAAAAGTGATGTGTTATGGAAAGTTAGAAAAGTTAGTGTGCAACTGAGGAAAGAAATATATGAAAGGATGAACTAGAACCAGATGGAGTAGGGTATGAGTTTTATAAGGAGATGGGGAAAATGAGGTAGTGTTAAAAATTATGAATGATTGATTTGAAAAGGGTTTTAAATGAATGTAAGTATAGTAAAGTTTATATATAAGAAAGGGGAAATATCTGTGATAAAAATGGAAAATGTTAACTCAACAATTTAGATTATATTTTTATGACAACAGTGCAAAACAGAATGGGTATGATAGTGTTACATTTGTTAAGTGAATGAATATATGGAACTGAAGGAAGGAATACCAATGATAGATTGATCATAAAGGAAGTGGTGAATGATATTAAAGAGAAAAAGGGGGTTGGTATGCTGGCTATATGTGATGTAGAAAAAGAATATGATGCAATTAATCATAAAAGGATGTTAGCAATGGTATATTCTATATATTTGATTAGATCTGTTTATGAAAAAAATGCTACAGTGAATGTAAATGGATGGTTTAGTGAGGAAGTTAAAATTAACAGAAGTTTAAAACAGAGATGTCCTTTAAGCAGTAGTTTACTTGCCATGGTTATGAATGCTGTAATATAAATGGCAGACATAACAGTAAGTGAAGGTGGACCAAGTTTGTTATATGGGACTGATATTCCCCTGCAAATGTCTGCTGTTTATGACTTGACAATTATTGCAAAAGGAAGAAGATGGATAAAAGAGAGTATTATTGCAATTGGGGCTTGATGAACAAGATGGGACTAAAATAAATAAGGGGAAATATATATGGATATTAGAGAAAAAATGAAAATTGTAGGTACATTTTTTTCAGTGACAAACGTTAAGGTATGAAGTATCAGATTTAGAAAATATAGAATTATTACAGATCAATGGGAGGAGATTGTGGGGGAAAATTAAGAAAATAGTTAATATGTGGAAGAATTTTGATTTTTCTATTTTTAAAGTTTATTTAACATGTCCTTATATTTTGTAAACATTGGGTTATTTAGGTAGTTTTTGTAGTTAATTGATATGGAAAGGAGTTGTTTCAGCTTATTTTTAATTTTATATGGAGCTCAAGACTGAATCCTATTAAAATAGGGATGATTTTTCGTAAGGAGAATGAATGTGGTTTGTGATTAAAGAATCTCATTTTTATTATCTTTGGATGTATTTCATATATATGTTTGAAATAAGGCGAAAACAGAAATGCTGTGTTGGAAATTTATTATGGCACAAATATAGATGGGTATAAGAATCAAAAAAGAAATACAAGAGATTTGAAGGTAAATTTAAGCTAAATGATTTTCTTGGAATAAAGAAAATGTGATTTAAAGTAGGAAAAAGATGTTAAAACAAGGAAAGAGTGGTATGAGGGTATAACAGAAAAATGTTTATGTAAGACCTTGGAAGAATAAAAACAGGAAATTAACAACACTATGCATGAAATATTACAAAGATTTAAGGAAGATTTGGAACTTAAACATTTTTATGAAGACTAATGTTTGAAAAAATGCATTTGAGGCAAATATGAAGTTAAGAAATATAAGTACGTTAAATATGTGTAATAAATGTAATGTTGAGGAAATGCTGAAACATTTTGTAATGAATTGTTGCAGGGTGAAAGAAATATGGGGATTGTATGGAAAGGAGTTTAAAAGAAGTATATGTGAGAATATAAGTATGGATCAAGTAGTATATGGATATTATAAAGGAGAAGAGAAGGAAAAACTAATTTAGTTTGGCAGATTAATAATAAGTAGTATTTAGATTACTTGGCATATGATGTATAAGGTGTTGTATAATCAAATTTGTGATGGTTGGAATGTTGTAAATAGAATATAAAATGGATGAGTGATAATGGTTGTAGGATGAGGGAGTAGATTTATAATTTATTTTTATTGTTTAATATTTTTTCTTATTGATGGTCTTTGAAATAAGATTTTGTATGGAATTTTGCTGTATGTGCTGAGTTTGGAAATGCATATATACGAATGTGTATATAAAATAAAACCCCTCTTTTCCATGACTGCCAAGGGATCTTTAATATTCACCTGAATTGCCACCATCTCCAGCAGATGGGGCCTTGGTGTAATATCACATTCAAAGGATAGCTCACTCAGGAATGCAGCAACACTCATTATGCAGCTCCACAGTGTCAGTACTGGAAAAAATAATGCAACTACCTGGTGTGGGAATACAACTAACAGTCGTCTACACCAAGGGTGAGTGCACTATCTATTGAGATACTGAGTACAGATAAGATATTGGTGTGGATTTCTGGGCTTGCTCTGTAAGAGAGTTGACTATCTTATATATGATGTCTAGTGTATGTTGTATCTTTTAATAACCTTTTGAATATGAATATATAATTTTAGGTTCTCATCAATAATGGCACATAGTAGATTGCTGTGAGAGGCAACATCTAGGAAAATGTATGTACAGTAAATTGTGAAGTATTTCTTCTTGGCTGAGTAGGATATGGGTGTGAAGAGCAATCATTTGTTTTTATTATGGTTCAGTAGCAAGTGAGAGTGCTCCAGCTATGTAGGGATAGGATTGTTATGTAATGGTCAGTAGCTCAGATGTAATAGCAGCACAGCAGATGATTGTGGAGTTATGTTCTAGTGATAAATGGCAAATGTGGTGGGATTACCATTATATTAAACTGATAATGTGTCCACTTGTGTCCACTTATTTATTTATTTATTTTACATTTGTTGACCGGGCTAGTCTAACTGGATACATGTCCATTTTCAGTAGAGGCCTGGGGAGAAAAGCTCCAGAAAAAAACATATATATATAAAAACATATAAAATATGACATTCAAAATTAGAAAAATGACATTAACAGATTGTTAGATCCTAAAGTTAACAATTTTCAAAAACAGTAGAAAAAGTCAAACATGACAAATAGTAGTCATGACTCACAAGATTAGTAAAAAGGTAAGAAGGTTAGTCTATAGTGAGATGTATGAAACAGGATAATGGATAAATATATTATGACTTTGAGAGTAACAGATAGTTTAAGGGTAGACAGTTAGTCAGGGTTGGTACAAGAACATAACCAGTGGTTAGTGAAGAAAAGTCTTAGGTTAGCTTTAAATAGTGGGAGAGAGGTCTGGGTAGTTAGGTCATGTGGTAATAGATTCCATATTTCACCAGCTGAGTTTTTTGATAGGGTAGTGTGAATCAGCATTTTGTTAGAGGAGCGTAGATTCTTCAGGTTCTTATATGGCATTATGAGGGTGGAAAGAATTGGGGTGTTATTGAGTTGATGTAGGGCTTTGTGAACTATTATAAGTTGGTTAAATTGTAGTTGGTGGGGGAGTTCAAGCCAACCTAGTTGTTTTAGGTTCTGACAGTGATGAGTCCTATATGGAGAGTTTTTGGCAAATCTGTCTATATTGTTATATGATTTAGAAAGTTTGTTGAGGTTGTTTTTGGAAAGATTGGTATATATGGGGGAAGCATATAATAGGGTAGAGATTAAGTGGGTTCTAGCTATTGTGGTTCTGGCTTCTAGAGTAAGGAAAGGTTTGATTCTATATAGGGAGCCAAGTTTTCTGTTAATAGACTTTATTGTAGTATTTATGTGTGCGTCAAAATTTAGGTGGTTATCAATAGTAATTCCTAGGAGTTTGGTGGTGGGGTCTGGAGAAATGAGGGTACCATTGCTGGATATGAGTGTGAAATGAAGAGGGGTAGACAAGGGGGAGGGTGCAAAGAGCAGAAGTTTAGTTTTTTGGGGGTTAAGGAGAAGACAATGGTTAGAGAACCATTCTTCCATTGTGCTGGAAGCTTTTTGTGTGAGAGAATGAAGTTCGGTTTGGGATGAGCCTAAACAGATGATAGTAGAGTCATCTGCATATTGAATGCAGGTGGACAGTGGAGTAGAAAGATGAGGGTCGTTCATGAAAATGGAAAACAGTAGAGGACCTAATATGGAGCCCTGGGGGACACCTAGGGAGGTGGGAAGGAGGTCTGAAAGATGGTTTTACCAGAGAACTGCCTGTTGTCTATTTTCGAGGTAGGATGTAAACCAGTTCATAGTAGGAGTGTCAAGAGAGAGGGACTTCAATAGGTGAAGGAGAAGTTGGTGATTAACCATGTCGATGGCTTTTGATAGGTCAACAAAGAAAGCAGAGGTAAGGATATTTTTATTGTGATTTTTATTGATACTGTTAGTAAAGGATAACAAGGCTGTGGTGGTACTATGAAATGGTCGGAAACCATGCTGACAGTTAGCTAGGAGATTATGAAGGAGTAGGTGGTTTAGTAATTGTTTGTGGATATACTTCTCCATTATTTTAGCAAGAGGGAAGAATAGGGCTACAGGGCGAAAGTTGGAGAACTCAATGGAGTTTCCACCTTTGCGAAGAGGAATAATGTAGGAGATTTTCCAGATTGATGGTATAGTGCCTTCTTTTATGGTTCTATTGATGAATATGGAGATGGAGTAGGCAATAGCTTTGGCTCCTATTTGGAGGAATTCTGCTGGTAGTTTGTCAGCCGAGGAGGTAGTAGGTTTTAATTTTTGGAGTAGGGAGCAGATATAGGAAGTGGGTATAGGTTCCAGGTGGAATAATGGGGGAGGAGTGGAGTTAGGAATGGGGAGTTTAGAGGTGTCAGGGGTTAAATGGTTAGCTAGATTTAGTATAGAGGTAGTAAAGAAAGAGTTAAAGTCATTTGCTCTTTGTGTTGGGCAATCAGGGTTGGAGCCTAATGGATTAGGTGTGACTGTTTTGCCTGGGGACAGAAATGTGTTAATAGTAGTCCAATATTTTTGTGGTTGTTTAAGTGATGAGTGTTGTAATTGGATGTAAAAGTTCTTTTTATCCTGTAGGATAGCTTTTTTTGTTACATTTCTTAGTTGTCTAAAGGTTTGGTGATCGGAACTATTCTTTGTCGAATGCCATTTTGCCCAAGATTTATTTCTGATATGGATTAGTTTCCTAGTGTGATTTGAGAGCCATGGAGCTGGTTTGGTTTTGATTCTTATAGAGCGAATTGGGGCATGATGGTCCAGGATTGGTAGGAAAGTGTTATTGAAGTGATTAACTGCTTCATTTATAGGGAGATATTTAAGAGGTGACCAGTTGCACTGCTTAAGTTCAGTTTGGAACAGATTGGGGTCAAAATGTTTTTTGGATCGGGTCGTTCTAATGGTAATTGGGATACCAAGGTTTGTTTTATGTCTGATAATATATATTAGAGAGTGGTCACTGAGGTCGTCTGGGAGGGTTGCTGTTGTATATTTTTGATGTGGGCTATTTGTTAGTATCCAATCCAGGATGCTTTCTTTATTATTAAGTTTATTTCTTCTGGTAGGGGAGTTTATAGCTTGTGAGTAACCATACAGGTTGATAAGGGTGGATGGGTTAGTGTGGGTACATAAATTCCAGTCTATGTTAAAGTCACCTAGGATTATGGTTTCCTGTGGGAGGTATGAAGAAAGCCAGTTTAGTATGTCTTCTAGTATACTTTGTTTTTTACCTGGGGGAAGATAGGAGCAGATGATGTTAAATGATTTATTGGAGTTAAGCTGTAGTCTGGAAATAATTATTTCTGCATTGTTATCTGAGGGTAGGTTGGGATTTAGGATAGTAATTTGTAGTCCTGATTTGTAGAGAATTGCTACCCCACCACATTTTTTGGTTGTGCAGTCTTTTCGAAAGATACTATAACCTGGGGGGATAATTTCATTATCTCTTATTGTGGGTTTAAGCCAAGTTTCTGTTAAACAGAGGATGTCAAACTGATGGACATCTAGAAGGGCATGAACTTGAGGTATTTTGTTGCAAATACTATGTATGTTTAGATGGGCTATTGTGAGAGATTTGGAGGGTTTGGTTGAAGGAATGGGGGTTGTCTTGTATTGGTTGCTACTTGTGGTGAGTAGGGAAGGGTTTGGACCAGGATTAGGGTGAATGTCTCCATCTATTAAGGAGTGGAGTGATATAAAGTTCTTGAACTGTGGAGGTTTCCAATGGTAGTCAAATGATTTTCTATTGTTTGGACTTGAATATTTGATGTGCACTAATCGATGATATTTAGGTAGAACGTAACTGGGTTTATAAGTGATATTTAAAAAGCATGTAGATGAAGCATATATAGCTGTAAGAGTTTGCTTGATTGGAATGGTAAGAGTAAAGAGGAGGGGATGTTCAAAGGAGGTTAGGAGGTAGGTAGTAGTTAGAGTGGTGGGTAGGAAGAAGAGTACAAGTAGTAAATGGCAATGGTAAGGCATAGCTAAGGAGTGTGTAGTGGCTGTTTGGAGGGGGTAGGACTTAAGAGCAGAGGTGAAATTATAGGAAGGTGTAGTTAAGCATTGGTGGGAGGAGTTTTATTCCTGAGGGGAGGTAAGATGAAGTGTGTATGGCTATTGACTGAGGTGGGTGTGGTTAGGGATGGATTGTATGATTGGATTATTCTATAGAGGGTGTGGTTATGGGTGTATAAGTTTGGGTAGACTGGGGGTGGGTGGAATTTGGGGGTAGGGTAGGGGAGCGGAGTGAGCCCGCAGGGCGAACGGAGTGGGTAGAGACACCAGAATAGCTTGTCAGGATGACAGTCAGTAAGGAGAGAAAAATATGCAGGTAAGTCAGCGAGTAATAGAGTATGAAGAAATGTTGAGGTGCTGGCAGTGGTATGTGTGTATGGGGAGTAAAGAGTGAATTGAAGATAAATTAGTTCAAGGGGAGATGAAAAATAAATCCAGAGAAAGTTGGAGAGGGAGTTAGGTAGATAGGGGAGAGCAAATGATAAAGGATATGTATACAGGGGCTAATATAGAGGCGCCACTTAGTGGTTAGTTTCTGAACTACAGTTAAATAGATCTCCTAAAAGTGTGTCAGGCCAGGGAGGGAGGGGGGGAGGAGAAGACTACTTCGATATAAAGAAGGTCTGGGCCAAAGGTACAATTAATTTAGAGAGAAAAAAGATTAGGGGGAAGGGGTTGGCTGCTGGCTGACCTAACTGAGAGGCTTACCTAACTGGCAATAACTATATCACGTTAATGTTAATACAGGTTGCATAGAAGTTATAGCAAGACATACTTCCACTGTCTCAATCTGAGTATGGTCTCCCAAGGAGCTGGGGAGTTAACTCCTAAAGACTGATTAGCTTTCTTGGGCATCCAGCTGGGTATATTCAGGTCAGCAGGTAGGGAGGTATAGGAGTAGAAGGCTGGTACAGGGAGAGAGAGAGAGACAAAAGAGAAAGTAAGGAAAAATAAAATGTTTGTTAGCTACAGAGCATGCAGACAAAATTAACAAGACAGTGCATTATATATTACAGCAGGAATTCACAGTATTCTATTCACTTTTTATAACAATATATGTCAGGTAGTTACTAGGAGAACAGCCATTCCTGCTATCAATAAATAGCTACAAAACAGAAAAAATGCATTTACAGCTTAGTGTCTTTGTTGCTTTTCTTCTACAAAAATACAGTGAGAAGCAGGATGAAAAAAAGTCAGTGCCTAAATATTGCATTCCATAGTTTATATGTTTTTAAAAAACACAATTGTGTGCATTAAGATGCAGGTGAAAACCAGGTTAATGGCCAACAACTTGAGTCACAGGTCAAAGGTACAGTCTCATAATTCTATTCGGTAGGTATAGTAGTTAATAGAGCTGGTGGCATGTGACTAGGGAGTGTAACAAAGCTTAATTCTGGCTAAAACTATACAATTAAGCAAGGCTGCAGTATTTAAAACTGCCCAAGTTTTGAAGTAATTGCTGTTTTTCATTGCAAACAGTCTTGTAAGGGCAACGCTCGCTAACTTGGGCTTGCACTACTGGGCTGAGTACAGTTACCGGAGATAAGACAACTTTAGGTTGTAATAGTCCTTCAATTTCACTTAGCACAGTGTTTGAACAGACTGGTAGAGCAACAGGACCTGTAGTTAAAACCCCTGGAGTATGCAGTGCTACATTAAGTATTCACCCGTAAGGTTTACATAGACAGCATATGAGCGTAGTGTGTAGGATAATCTACTTTAAGAACCTTTACTCTTCGCTGGCTAGGTTAAGAGTAAACAGTGCAGAGGTTCAAGCATGTTGCTAATTAAGAGGAGCTTGATCAGTACAGCAAACCTATAATCAGGTGGGTATTTGTGAATGGAATCAGGCTTACTAATGCAACGCTTGAAAAGTCTGATTAAGTTACGCTACAATGCTTTCATAAGCTCTGCAGCTGTTATTTGTCTGAAAAATTGGCTATAATTGAGTATAGAATTGTTCTATGTTACTGTTTTGGTAAATATTGTGGAAACACTGACTAGCTGAAAAAAAATTGAAGAGTTTAATTGACTGCAAAAATGATTGCTGATCTATATTGGCCTGCAGTTAAAGGCCAACAAAATGTGAATTTTTTGGATAATATTTGATTTGTCCCAGGATAGTATGTCTTCACTTATAACTATCATTTGGTTCCATCTAATGTCTAAACATGTAATAACATAAAAAGGTCTAGTTTCCATAAAATATAAATAAGCCTAAAATATAAATAGACACCTCGACTATCTCCTCAAGTAGTAACACAATAAAACTAAAAAAATCAATAATACTATATAATATAAAATATAATAAAAGGCTAAAATCGTAACCTACCAGCTCAAATTTCCAAAATATAAATAAAAATATACGAAATGAAAAGCAAAAATCATAATCTAGTAGCTCTGAGTTTCAATATGGGGGCAAGAGAGACTGTTTTGTTTAATCCTGGTTGTATATTGGCTTCTAAAATAATCTGCCAATAAACCTTTTTGTATTCAATTTTAGTCTCCCATGATTCCCCCCCCCCCCCCCACCAACATCAACTGGTACTTCCTTCAACACGAAAAATAAAAACTTAGCAGATTCACACACCAGCGTGTGTTTAAACAAAGCATTCTTTTGATTCATAGTTCTTATGTCATAACTACGTTCATATATTCTTTTTCTAAGTTTCCTTTCTGTCTTTCCAACATAGAATGCATTACATGCATCACACAATGCAATATACACAGCCATACTAGTATTACAAATACTACAAGTATTGACTACAATATATTTATCTCTACCGTCTACATAAATATCTTCAGCATTAATAACATAAGGGCACTGTAGGCAAGATCCACATTTAAAAGTAGACACTTTTTTCCACCTATTATGATTAATATCAATTTGATTACATTCTAATAAGACCTTAATATTGGGACCTTTCCAAAAAATACTCTTGAGGGGTTTAATTTAAATAACCCCAAAATCAGATAGACTTGCAAATTTTGTCCATTCTTTCTCAGGAATGCTCCTAATAGCATGTGCATCACCATTAAAATCTGTCACAAATGCACTATCAAAACCCTTTTCATCTACTATATATTATCTTTTTTTATTTGCATTAGTATTAGTAGACAGATGGGAATCATTCCCTAATACAGGTGCAAATTTATCCTTCCTACCATTAAGCACTTCATGCTGAACTTCATATGTCTTTTGGGGTAGTCTCTTTCTCTATACCTTCCAGAAGTTTACATTCACATTTTAAAGTCTAAGTCATCTGAGGTCATCCTAATCCCCCATATTGACCCTTACTTTTGATGATAAGGATGTGCACTTGTAAAATAAAGAAATGCATCAGAAAAGGTCTCCTTTCTATACACCTTAGACCTAAACCTCCCATTGTCTTTATAAATAGTCACATCTAAATAATTCATCCTATCATAATTAATATCATATATAAATTTAAAAAAATAGTAGAATTAGAACTATAATTAAAACAATTATTTAAACCTCTTTTCAGTATCAACCCAAGACAAACATATATCATCCAAAAAAGTTTGTATAAATTCCAGCAACCTACATATTCTGAATTCAATATATATTTTTCTTCCCAAATGTATAAAATAATATTAGCATAAGTGGGTGCACAACTACCACTCAGGCTACCCCACTTATCGGCTGAAAACATTCCCCCTTGAAGTATATAAAATTATTTCTCAAAACGATCTCAATAAGCTCTAGGCTGGATTAGGTGTGACTGTTTTGCCTGGGGACAGAAATGTGTTAATAGTAGTCCAATATTTTTGTGGTTGTTTAAGTGATGAGTGTTGTAATTGGATGTAAAAAATCTTTTTATCCTGTAGGATAACTTTTTTTGTTACATTTCTTAGTTGTCTAAAGGTTTGGTGATCGGAACTATTCTTTGTCGAATGCCATTTTGCCCAAGATTTATTTCTGATATGGATTAGTTTCCTAGTGTGATTTGAGAGCCATGAAGCTGGTTTGGTTTTGATTCTTATAGAGTGAATTGGTGCATGATGGTCCAGGATTGGTAGGAAAGTGTTATTGAAGTGATTAACTGCTTCATTTATAGGGAGATATTTAAGAGGTGACCAGTTGCACTGCTTAAGTTCAGTTTGGAACAGATTGGGGTCAAAATGTTTTTTGGATCGGGTCGTTCTAATGGTAATTGGGATACCAAGGTTTGTTTTATGTCTGATAATATATATTAGAGAGTGGTCGCTGAGGTCGTCTGGGAGGGTTGCTGTTGTATATTTTTGATGTGGGCTATTTGTTAGTATCCAATCCAGGATGCTTTCTTTATTATTAAGTTTATTTCTTCTGGTAGGGGAGTTTATAGCTTGTGAGTAACCATACAGGTTGATAAGGGTGGATGGGTTAGTGTGGGTACATAAATTCCAGTCTATGTTAAAGTCACCTAGGATTATGGTTTCCTGTGGGAGGTATGAAGAAAGCCAGTTTAGTATGTCTTCTAGTATACTTTGGTTTTTACCTGGGGGAAGATAGGAGCAGATGATGTTAAATGATTTATTGGAGTTAAGCTGTAGTCTGGAAATAATTATTTCTGCATTGTTATCTGAGGGTAGGTTGGGATTTAGGATAGTAATTTGTAGTCCTGATTTGTAGAGAATTGCTACCCCACCACCTTTTTTGGTTGTGCGGTCTTTTCGAAAGATACTATAACCTGGGGGGATAATTTCATTATCTCTTATTGTGGGTTTAAGCCAAGTTTCTGTTAAACAGAGGATGTCAAACTGATGGACATCTAGAAGGGCATGAACTTGAGGTATTTTGTTGTGAATACTATGTATGTTTAGATGGGCTATTGTGAGAGATTTGGAGGGTTTGGTTGAAGGAATGGGGGTTGTCTTGTATATGTTGCTACTTGTGGTGAGTAGGGAAGGGTTTGGACCAGGATTAGGGTGAATGTCTCCATCTATTAAGGAGTGGAGTGATATAAAGTTCTTGAACTGTGGAGGTTTCCAGTGGTAGTCAAATGATTTTCTATTGTTTGGACTTGAATATTTGATGTGCACTAATCGATGATATTTAGGTAGAACGTAACTGGGTTTATAAGTGATATTAAAAAAGCATGTAGATGAAGCATATATAGCTGTAAGAGTTTGCTTGATTGGAATGGTAAGAGTAAAGAGGAGGGGATGTTCAAAGGAGGTTAGGAGGTAGGTAGTAGTTAGAGTGGTGGGTAGGAAGAAGAGTACAAGTAGTAAATGGCAATGGTAAGGCATAGCTAAGGAGTGTGTAGTGGGTGTTTGGAGGGGGTAGGACTTAAGAGCAGAGGTGAAATTATAGGAAGGTGTAGTTAAGCATTGGTGGGAGGAAAAAACGGAGGATACAAATCACGCCAGCCAAAGGATTCCAAATTTGTTTTTTACTTATGCTTAGTTAGCGCTTTCATGCAAACCATTGCTTGCACTTCCTCAGACAAAGCAAGAATAAAACACATTGCAATTTATATTTACAAATGCTAAAGCCAAGCCCAAGATCAATTAAATAATTTACTTGTGCTTAGATAAACCAGCCATTTACCAACAGTACTTAACTAGTTAAAGCTGCACACATAAATAAAAAGAATACATATAATATATTCCATTTTACTAAACCAACTACCTAACATTCACTTTAAAAATGTATGACAAAATTTCTTTATGTATATTTATATCCTAAAAACTACAAAGCTTTACATTTTTATATATATATATATATATGTACATATGTACACAATGTTAAAAGTACTAACATGAGAATACTTGATTTTCAGGATTTCCCAAGTTCAAATATAAACATACTTAAGGAAAAAATAATGAATGTATATAAATAAGTATGTATATATATGTATATATATATATGAAAAACCAACTATCTCTCCAGAGCTTTGATATTAAGTAAACATTTGATAGAACACATGTCATTAATACCCGGATAAGAATAAGCGTTGGTTTTTAGCTGCCAAAGGAGTTCACGTTCTTGTAATCTTAAATACCATGGTCCCCCTCTAGGGTTCTTGTCGACCTTTTCAACAATAATAAACAAGAAACTATGGGTGTTATTTTCCATAATATGCTTAGCCAAGGCATTAGATAGATTTTGCTTGGATATAGCATATAAATGCTCGTAAATTCTATTTTTTAACAATCTTTCAGTTTTCCCAAAATAGTAAGCTGGACATTCCTTACATTGGGCAAGATACACCACCCCTTGATTCTCACAGTTAAATTTACCATTTATATAGTATTTTGTGCCCCTGATTGTAAAATTAGAACTTGTGTGTATATACTTACAATATTTACATCTACCACACTTGAACATACCTTTGTTCACTCTGTATGGTTTAAGAGGGTATTCTACCAAATTTTTAATAGAAGGACCTTTTTTATATACTACTCTTAGTTCCGGGCCAAATAACAAATTTAACTTTCTGTCTTGCATAACAAATTCCCAGTTACTTTGTAGAACACCTCTAACTTGTGTAGCGTATGGACTGTACTGTGTTAAAAAACTAATGTTATAATTAATTTCATTTTTATTTACATTATTGTTCTTAAATTGGTTATCTATATTGCAGTTCATACTGTCAAGGTCAATATCACCTAACGTGTGGTCAGGAATACCATTATCATCCACTATGGGTGTATCCCTATATAGAGGTGCAAAAATTCCTACCTTCCTCTTGTTGTTAACCTCTTTAGAAACTGCATTTAATAATTTGTCAGGATACCCTCTGTTGTTAAACATTTCCCAATGTGAATCCAATACCAGGAAAGTTCGTAATTTATCTAATGTATAGCTTATATCGATTCTTTTGTTGCCTGCCGGTATTTTTCAAGTACACATCTGTTTAATGGCATGTGTTCGTATTTGCAAATGTCAGCTCATTATGAGTTGACAAGGGATGAGGAAATAAAGCTGTTATGTTGGGCTTGTTCTTGATACAAGCTATTGGGAATTTTTATTTATAGTAGATGGCTTGTGAAATGCATGTGCCAGGAGGTAAGGTGGGCTAGGTGGGCAAGAAGCATTAGGTATATGAAGTAGGAGAACATAATGTTTTGGTAGGGAAAGGGGACGCTCCATCAGGGGAGTAATGAGTGCAGAGAATGATGGTAGGTTTGGAACAGAAGGTAGTTATTTTGGAGACAAGATATGTATATGTTGTAGAATTAGAAGAATGCTAAGGGGTGAGCAAAGTGACTAGAAGTTGCAGAGATGCTGCATGTAGAGATGTGGCCAAGAATGAAATTATGTTATATGGAGGACATAAGCATGGAAAGATCAGTATACGTGTACAGTAAAGGGATTAGGTGGGGAATGGCGGCTGTGGTAGAGGACTGTTGGGGGAGTTAGTCCAGGCCCACAGCTCATTTCCTTAGAAGACAATGTGTGAAAAATACTCAGAGTAACACACCTCTTGGCTTGGGGGGGGTTGAGGAGTTCCCTTCTTGGCAACATGTAAAATGCCTTTTCCAATGCCAATGTCCTTTTTGTAAGGAGGAGAAATGCACGCTCTTATTGTGGAACATTAAATCATGGGGTGTTGTGGATAAGTGGGTCTCTCAGTCCTGTGTGAACAGGGTTTGTAGAACACTACAGAGTGATAGACAGGGCAACCACCATCTACTACAAAGGCAGGAGTCTGTTCAGTGCAAGTACATGGCACAGAACAACAACAGGGTAAGCAGAAACAGCTTAAATCAACAGTTATTTGTGGTTTCTCTTTGTATTAAGGCCTGTGCATCACAGCTTTGATTCTTACAAAGGGAGTAGTTTCCTTTTATTGGATGTTAGGGAAGACAAAACACCTTCCACACTATACAATTAATTCATTAATTCTTTTTCATTTCCTTTTGTATTAAGAATAATTTGGTAGTGACAGGTATGTAGCAGTCTTTAATTCCTACAGAGGGAGGGTTTTATTTTATTAGCATACCTCTCAACTGCCAGAATTTTGCAGAATGTCTTGATTTTTGCCTCATGTTTTTAGACTGTTCCTATAAAGTCTGAGGTTTTCTGGCAGGTCACTGAAGACTGAAGTCAGTGAATAATGATGGAAATACTTAACATCCTTCAGAAAATGCATACTAATGCAAAACCTATAATTTTAGCAAAGCTGATGCTTGTAGCAGCAATATTTAAAATATGTGCCTGATTTTTGGCCCTTGTCCAACATTTATTCTAGCTTTGTGCAGAATTATTGTGGTAAAAAGTTGAGCAGTATAATTTCTAGGTTATTAAGGTAGAGGAAAATACAGGCTGCATTATCTTGCATTTAATTGCACTTTTCTCTTTTGCTTCTTTTTGTGTTAGAAATTATTATATAGAAGTGATGGGTGTAACAGCCTTTAATACCTACAGAGGGAGGATTTTGCTTTTCATGGTTTCTGGAGCAGACAAAATATCACTTCATACCATACTGCGCTTAATTCAACAGTTCTTTGTTTTTTCTTTTCATATTAACGCATATTGTGTAGTAACAGGTGTATAGCATACATTGCATGTTCCTAGTACCTTTCCATATCAGCTGGTAATGCTTTGAATGTAGCTCAGATGCAGTCCAGCAATATGAAAGTGGGCCAATATATGACTGAGCAAGCACCTGTTTACTGAAATAGCCTGGAAGATACAATACACTGATTAGGCATAGACAAAGGATTTATTAATGCTGACACATGCACCAATAACTCCTTTTGGCACCAATAACTCATTTTGCTAACCAAGTAGGGTATTCTAACTCATTACTATTCATACTCTTTTGCTTTCTAGTACTTAGATTTATTCACTTTTTTAACTAATATGCTGTGAGAATACCAAAGATGTCCATCTATCTGTGTGCTTGATAACCTCCAAGGCCTGCCCTATCCTAAAACAGAATACACAGAAAATCAATTCAGGTCATTGCTTGAATGTCCATGGGGGTTTGAGGGTTGGTATAATGGTTAAGATATTTACCTCACAAGCACTAGGTACAGGGTTTGATTCTCACCCTTGAAGAAAAATTGACTAGGCTTAAAATGGCCCATAAGGGCAGTTAGCCTAGCACTTAATTGCACAGTTTACAATCTCAATAAGGCCTGAGATCTTGTTGACTTAGATATCCACCTGATGCCTGAACCAACATCATTTAATTAATTAACTTTCCCCTTTTCACTTTTGGTGCAGAAGGATAAAGCCTTGGCTATGGCCCAGGTGACTACAGTTTGATTACTGACTTGGGTGCTTCATGATACAGAGAGGGATGATGAACATGCTTATCCCTGTGTGTGTGTGTGTGGGGGTGGTGATGATCAGTCACTGGTGGAATTTGGGGTTGTGCTATCGTTGTTGTCCATAGGGTGCCAAGGCATTAGCAGAGTTGAATATAGAGGCATGGATGATATGCTAGTAAGCCCATTGCAAATCAGCCCCAGTGTGGTCTGTGCACTTGCAGGGGAATTGGGTTAGACCTTAGAATAAAACTGTCCTTGTAAGGATATGATGTTGCCACAGGGACTCTTGACCATGTTACTGGCCATAAACATGTGTCAGAGCTATTCCAAGGGTGACTAAGTGAGTTTGTATAGAACTGATGAACAAGGAGAGGCTCTGGGAGTAGCTGATGGTTGACTGCGGAGAGCCAAGAATTGTGGAGAAAAAAATGCTTAAATGGAATACAGTCTTCTTATTGACAACCGCTGCATCCCAGACAAGTGTTGCTATCGAAATGGCATCTGCTCCAGAAAAAGTAATGCAGCTCTTTATTTCTTTCTTCATTACAGATCAGTGCTGCCATCTAAGTGGCATCAATTCCAGAAATGTAAGCATTCTCTCTATCTCTACCTTTATCCCAAAGTATCAGCTCCAGAAAAGTAATGCCTCTCTGCAGCTCTCCCTTCATCCCATACCAGTGATGCCATCCAAACAGCATCAGCTCCAAGTAATGCCTCTCTCTATCTCTGCCTTAGCTCAATTCTAAGGCCAATGTCAATTGCATCACTTCCCCCTTTGGTATCCCCATTTCCTATCTCAACTCATGT
The DNA here is from genome assembly GCF_019279795.1 of Protopterus annectens. Classification (NCBI taxonomy): domain Eukaryota; kingdom Metazoa; phylum Chordata; order Ceratodontiformes; family Protopteridae; genus Protopterus; species Protopterus annectens. The sequence goes on from NC_056750.1 coordinate 93,601,513, forward strand.
ATTGTTATGCAGCTGCAGTTACTTCACTACCTATTCTTGTTTCCAGAAAAAAAGACGATTGTAATTCTTCTAAAACTTTCACCAAATTTAGTTATGCCTCACTTGCCTCATACCTCTCACTAATGGGTTTCAAAGGTTTACAGATAAGTACTAGGAAAAACTCAAATCAAAATCCGATATACCAAAGATCCCTCGTTGAGTGTAACACAAGACAGACAGGGGTGAATGGGAAGCTCCTATTATATGACCAGACCTGGGGAGACCAAACAAAGTCTACACAGACAGTGACTGAAAGTCAAGAATGAACGCCAGATGCTGGATCTGTGAATGCAGCCTATATGAATATAAGGCATTTTGTTTGCAAAACCAATGTGCTAACCATTCCACATGTAAATATTCACAGGAAAATGACTTTATTACAAAGCATCAAAAAAGATTCTAGTAAACCAGAATCTTCATCGTGAAGTACCTTACACTTCCTTTGAAGGACACCCATGAGAAATAAGCAAATGTCCCCTTAGGACTTGCAAGTATACCAACTACATGCTTTCTGAATGTCCACTGACTTGTTATTTTTTATAAGGTGGAGAGATGGTCTCATACCAGTGAATATTAGAATAAAAATCCTTTATCCTTATTAACTCCCAGGCTTTGCAAAAAATAAATCTTGAACAATGCTATAAAAAAGTTGCCACATTTGCAGAACATACTCTATTCAGAACCCACCACTGTATAGCACTGAAAAGCCTTCATTGGTTAGAACTGCCACATCAACTAACCCACCTATAAAATTATCTGGTATCCATCTGCCTGTCCAGCACTAAAAAACATACTACACAACTATGTTCCCAGTCAGTCATTGCAATCTAGTGACCAAAAACTCCTGTCTGTCTACAAACTTAACAAATCTGCTGGGCAGTGTCTGTACTCATACAAGGTTACTAAGGCCTGGAACGCCTTATCTGTATCCATCAGGTCTATAATCTCCCTCCCATCTTTCAAAACCACACTGAAAGGCTTTCTAGCAAAAATCTAGCTCTGTTCTTGCTCAAAACCAGGATAAACTATATCCCTAAATGTGAACACATACCTTTTCATTCCTTATACCTCCTTACTCATCCTTCTTCACTTACTTCCTTACAGTTATCATATTCTCTTCTCTGACTTTCTCTCTAAATATACCATAAGCCTGTTTGTCCTCACTTCATATTGCAATTCCTATTTCTGTTAGACTAACAAATCTAATTTCTTAACAAACATTCTAACATTTTTCTAAATATTAAATGATTGTCAAATACCTTGTATTGATTCCTACCTAATGTTTTTATATTATGTCTAATTTGTTATAATTATTTAAACTACAAATGTTTCTGTTATATTTTTGAAGATTGTAAAATTATTGTTCTTAAAATGTTTTGTAAGAATTTGGAGCTTTTCTCCCTGGACCTCTGCTGAGGGCTTCTACCCAGTTGAACTTTCCCAGTAATAAAACATCAATAAATAAATAAGATGTTATGTTTGAATAAAGGATTTTTACTCTAATATTCATTAGTGTGTGACCACCTCTCCAGCTTCCATTGCTTAATCTTGTTGTTTGTTTCTTGGTTTGGTTCATAATCCTAATGTCACTTTTCTTTGCTTACAATTTTTATGTCTTTTTTAAGACACCAATAGAGACAAACTAGTTGCAGACATATGGGCTTCCCCCTTTTTATGGGTTCACCAGTAAGGCATAAGTAGATATATTTCTTTCCTTGTAACAACTTGGCGACCACCTCATAACGTAGTCCTACAAGTGAAATTAATCAGCCCCAACAGGGGCATAAAATTTCCTTCCAGGACACTCATTTATTTATTGATGTATTTATTAATTGATTGATTTATTTATTAGCATTTGTTTACCAGGAAAGTCAGACTGGGCCATAACATGCCCTTTTTAAGTGGAAGCCCACAGTTAACAAATCTTACAGTAGGTTTACTATCAAAATGGTGAAAGGCATTCCATCACATAATGACTTACTTGCCAAATAAACTTGAACTTACAAACATCTGAAAGGCACAAAGATGAAACCAGTAATGTCAACAAGTCCATTTTCAACATAGTCGACATCACCCAGCATATCTTACTGGCCAGACATGTCCACCCCCACACCCCCTGCTAATTATATATACAAACTCCAAGATCGCACTATAGTGAGGAAATGGGTACATTTCCAGATCCCCACTGTAGTGCGATCTCCATGCAGAACATCAACTTCACAACAGCGAATGCACACTACCATTCACGGTTGTGGAGTCGACCATTTTTAGTTTGTTTTTATGCACATTTGCAAACTGTAATTTGAACATGTGCATCTCAGTAACCTGCACTTTGTCAAATTGATAGTAAACCATATAATACAATGCAAAACAGTAAAGGTTAAATATCAGACAAAATATACAAAAATTAGTATATATAAAAAAATGAAAAGAGACAGTTCATAATTATCTTAATATTCTACAAAGTTGCATTTTCAGTTTTACTAAAATGCTAAATATTTAGAACTTCCATTAGATTAATAAATAGGAATAACATAATACATGTAGGGCACTGATAAATAGCAGACTGTTTGGAAAGAATTGCTAGGTGTGGCCAATCCGTTAAACTTCTGAAGAAAAAATTTTATGGGCGCCTTAATCTTCTTTCTCAATGATTTCACCAGTCCAAGGGGAGTGTAAAGGACTGAAAAGGAACATCAGTTTCCCCCTCAGAATACTGACTTCTTAACTAGACTTTGCAATTTGCTCATTGCAAGTAGAAACCCCAAAGATTTGCTTAAACCCAGACTGGAGGCCCATTATATCATCTTTGAAGGAGCTAGTACAGAAAAGAGTAAAATCCCAAGAAAGGAAGACATCCCTGATCAGTATCAGCAAGAAACTACGTTCCCTCATAAAATCATCCAAGGCTAGCTTCGAAAGAAAAATTGCCATGGACTCCAAAGATAACCACAAGGCATTCTTTAGCTATGTCAAGAATCTAAGTGGCAATTCTCAAATCTGCTCGGAGTAAGTGCAGAATGGCACAAAATACACTGAACCGACCGATATAGAAAACATCCTGGCAGGCAGGTTCAGTGCTAACTTCATCCCCCTCTCACCCCCAAAAGGGCCCATAACTATACCAGAAGAATGTAGTGCCCCTGAAATCACAGACACTCAGGTTAAAACAGCCCTTTCCAAAGCCAAAAACACAGCATCAATGGGACCGGACAGTGTCCCAGGCTGCGTCCTACATGAGCTCAAAGATGAACTAACCCCTCACCTAAACACACTGTTTAAACTCAGCCTCTCCACAGGCTACATGCCCACAGAGTGGTGCACAGCAACCGTTATTCTGCTCCACAAAGGTGGAGCCACAATGGACCCCGGGAACTATCATCCTATAAGCCTGACTAGCTTGGTCTGCAAAGCTATGGAGCTCATCATCATGGATCTCATTAACAGAGACATTGGAAACCTCCAAACACTGGACCCAACCCAGTTTAGCTTTGTTAAGAGCAGATCATGTCTCCTAAACCTGGTGCACTTCTTTGAGACAGTTACCAAGGCTATAGATGAGGGAAAGGTGGTCCACACAGCCTACCTAGAACTCACAAAGGCTTTCGACACTATTCCCCACTCAGGTATTATAGACAAGCTCACCAGCCTGAACATAAACCTCTACATCATGAGATGGGTTGCCAACTGGCTCATGGACAGATCCCGCATGGTAAGAGTTGCAGGAGTTAGGTCTGACTGTTACAAGTGGCGTTTCCCAGTGCTCAGTCCTAGGACCCCTCCTGTTTGGCATATACTTCTCAGAGGTACAGGCAAGCACAGGAGGACTACTATGGCTCACCAAGTTTGCAGACGACTGCAAACTAGGGGCTATAATTGACTCTCCAGCTGACACAGACATCCTCCAAAATGGTCTCACTGAGACAGATACCTGGTGTCAAAACCATGGTCTCAAGCTAAATGCCAAAAAAGTGCATAGTCATCCCCTTTAGAAAAAACAAAGTACCCACAAACAGCCACATAGGTGGTAGCCCCCTAAATATGGAAGATGTAATAAGGGATCTGGGGAACCAAGTAGATAGTAACCTCTCCTTTGATAATCACATAGCCAAAGTGGTTAGAAAATCCTTCTATGTGGCCCACCTAATCACAAAAGGGTTTGCATCCAGATCGAAAGAGGTAATTGGGCCCCTCTACTCATCACTCATCAGACCCATCATAGAGTACAATGCCCCATTTGGGATGTACCTTACAAGACACCTGCAACAACTGGAAAGACCACAGAAGTTCCTCACCAAGAGGATCACTGGCCTCAAGCAGATGCCCTATGCAGTTCGACTGAAGAAACTCCAGCTGTACTTGGTTGCATACCGCCTACTCAGAGGTGATCTCTACCTGACATACAAGGTCATGTCCAACCCAGAATTGATGGACATGCTCCAGCTAAAGAAAACCATATCCCCTCGAGCCACACGCTCCAGGGATCTAAACCTCACCACAACAATAAATAGGACATGCTGGAGGGATAGATTCCTGTCCCAGAGACTTCCCATGCTCTGGAATAAGATTCCAGTCTACATTAGGCAGAGCACATCGCTAACCCTCTTCAAGAGAAACCTTGACGAGTGGATGGGAAACAGAAAATTTACCCCGGGGATCACTTCAATGGATTTGCTGGACAGAGGCACATGGAACTAATCTAAGGAGGCGGTGAAGGCCAACACATTCCGGCTAGGCTTATAAATGCTTTCAGGCAGATAGCCTTGTACCTACCTATGAACCTATGAAGACAAAGTCATTCAACTAATGCACCAGCCTTCACTTAAGTCCATCTGGCTCAAATCTAATGTAAAGTGTATTGAACCTAACACATTGATCCCCTTAGACATAGCCTTGCAAGGTAATATATGCCAACAAATTGCATGCCCACCTAATTCCATTCCTGCTGCCAAACACATAACCAAAACAATGCAACAATGTTTAATTCAAATAACTATAACCATAGATCGTCCGTTATCATCCTGACCAAATCATATAATGATGTGTATTGAGGTTTTGAAAACTCCTTACCAATGCTGTCATTTACTGACTTAAACTTTGGGTAAGACAAGTAGTGGATAAACCACTTATATAGCACTATTCCTTCCTGTGGCAAATAATCTAGTGCTGAAAATGTGAATTTGATCAAAGGGGGTGCATTGAACCCACACATCTCCCTGCCAGACTTCGCATCCATGTCAGAAACCATAACTTCTATACATGCTACTGACTTCAATTTACTGCTCTACCACCTGACATTTGCTACCACCTGACATCTGCAAACCATCCTTACACAAGATCTGACTTGCCAGCTTATATAGGTAGCTACTCAACAAATTGTGCAGTGCATTGTATTTGATAGGAATAGTGTTTTTATCTCTTGATCTCTGCATGCCTCCAACATCCTGGGTTTGCCCTCTATTTCTGTCCTCAAAATGAACCTCGGTTGCACCACTTGAGTCACTCCAAACACTTTCTTCTTACATTTAGCCGACTGCCTGCTGCCAGAACCCAAATACCTTTTCCTCTTAAAAACACCTGCAGGGATCTACACTGCAAATTGAACAAATGCATGCAATCATAAATGATGTCCAATTAAATATGGAGGTGCCCGATTTTGAGACTTCTCTACATCCATCTGACAGCCTCCTGTCCTCTATAATGTCTAATGTTGGGATGTATGATTTCCTATATGAGCTTTTTCCTTCACCATCTTCTGATGGAACCACTGATCATAAAATAACCACACTTGTCCTCCCTCATTCACTGCACTTCCCATATTATCAGGAAGTACAACTGCATCGGGGAACAAGGGGGCTTGTTCCAGTTACTTCTACAAGGCTATCACCATCACTAATATCCATGGCTAGGTCCTGTGATGCCTGCCAAATGTCTTTCAATATTTTAATGCTTGAGAAAATAACATAAGGTCTCAATTCTTTCTGTGAGGTAGCCTTTCTCTTCCAACATGAGTAATTTAAACAAGAATGAGACAAAAGAAGAGTTCCACATCATTAACAGATGAACATATACTCTGCCCTCTACAGCAATCTTAGTTTTTCCTGGCAGTGCTTCTTCTTCTCTCTCTCTCTCTCTCTCTATATATATATATATATATATTTATGAAGAGCTAGATGATATAAGTATACATGTGTATATATATATATATATATATATATATATATATATATATATATATATATATATATATATTTATATATATATGGATTCACTTCATAACACTGAAAACTCAAAATACCGAAAATGAGAAATCTTCATAATATAGAAGACCAAAACACTGAAACTCAAAACACTGAAAACACATATCATACATATACTGAGTTTAAACAGAATAAATCGTAGCACTTTCCACAAAGTATAAGCTGGGGGCAAGCCCCCCTGCACTCCCCACACTTACTGTAGTGAAGTGCAATCTTGGAGTTGATATATATATATAAGTAGCAGGGGGTGTGGGAGGAGCAGACCCTCAAATGGGGGGAGGTGCAAGGAGGCTTGCCCCCTACTTACACTTGGTGGAAAGTGCTATGATTTATGTTGTTTAAACTCAGTATATTTATGATATGTGTTTTGAGTTTTCAAAATTTTGAAGTTTCAGTGTTTTGGTTTCAGTGTTTTGAGCTTTCAGTGTTATATAGTGTGTGTGTGTGTGTGTGTATATATATATATATATATATATATATATATATATATATATATATATATATATATATATACACACACACACACACACACACACACACACACACACACACACACACACACACACACACTCACAAACATATGTATGCATCTATCTAAATATTTGATATATATATATATATATATACATATATATATATATAATTATATTAATTTTTATCAAAGACACTTCATCGAATCACAAACTATCTAAAAATGTTACCCAATAACAGTTTAACCTAATACAGACTTAGTCGAATCACATTACATTTAAAACTTCATATATATCAAATACTTCTTCATAACATCTTTTATGCCGGGAGGAGGCTCCCTGGATCCCATAAGCCCCTTTATTTGAATTTACTAACTGCACAGTCACACAATAACAGAGAAAACAGAAACTCTTCACAGAGTGAATCACTCCCTGGTACACAAATACAAGCTTATTTAACATTTGTTTGGCAGAAAAGTCCGATTTGGAACAAAGCTAATTTTCAGAGGATGCCTGGGGAGAAATGATCTAGACAGATGATCAATGTCTTTGTGAGGGAGGAAACCCACATAACCTCAGATAGGACATGCAAACTCCACACAGAAGCATTCCAGCTAAGAATTGAACCAGAGAACCTCTTGCTGTGAGGTGACAATGCTACCACTGTACCATAGGTTCATAGATTAGTACTAGGCTAACTGCCCCTGCGAGCCATTTTAAGCCTAGCCAATTATCCCCTGTGAGACTCAAACCCTGTACCTTGTGTTTATAAGGCAAACACCTTAACCATTAGGCCACCCTCCCAACCCACTGCATCACTTCTACAAAACAAACATACAACATGACAGTAGGCAGCAGCACAGTATAAATATTGATCAATACTAATTTGTATTGCAATTCCTATGAGCCAAAACCCACACCACCAGCAATTTTCTGCAGACATACACATTTCTACAGACATACATTTTTTAGTCAAAAAATATACGATTCAGTCATTTGTGTTTTAGATCAATTCTATTTTTTTTTTCAAACAAATGTGTTTCAGATCAAATGAATCACTTGTGATAAAATACTTTGCTCTATATCTATATATGTTTTTCATTCATTTGATGACAAACAATTATTTGCGAAAATCCATAGAAAATGCCACATTGTTGGCATGTTTGCTTTAAAAAATCCTTACAGGACTGGTAGCAAGGATATAAATATGAGAGCATGTGATGCTATTAAGAAATAAGACAAGCAAGGAATTTTATATGTATAGTTTGTTTTCCCTCTATGGCTATGAAAACTTACAATATTTACATATTACAAGCAGTATTTCAAGAATGATGCCATCATTATCATTAGGAACCAAAGAGGATGTTGAAGCTGCTATGACTTGCTATATGTGGACAGTGACACCATCTTGTGGTATCTGGTGGGCTTCAGTAACTGATAAGTGCTTGGAGACCATTATAAAAATTATGAAATGTTTTCCATATTTTATTAAAATGTAAATATACAATGTAACAATGGCTTGCCATGGAGGCTTACAAAAGTAATAGCTGTTAAGATAAAAATGACTGTAAGACAAGTTGTGTAAGATAAATATGTACAGATATAGAGGCATTTGTTTGTGGCAAAAGTTTTTAATGTTAGCAATATTCCACTATCTAAGGATAGTACAGCAGGAATACATACCTCTCAACCATGCCTAATTTCTCGTTTTTTACTGGTTTTGAGGTCCAAATAATGGGGTGCCATGATTCCTGAGTGGCATCCCTTAATTTCCAAGTTTCCCAGGTTTCGTTTTTAAATTTTGTGTTTGACCTGATGTCATCACGTGCACGATGACATCAGCTCCGTGAACAGCCCGACAGCCTGTTGGAATTGAGCTCCAGGGATGATGTGCGAGCATTTCCAGCTCAAGTAAGGATAAGCAGCTCCTTTTCTTCTGTGAGTGATTTTTGAGTTATGTATCTACAAGGTCTGTGAACATATGGTTTGCACTTTGTTTAGTACAAGCTGCATGGGAAAGGAATTATGGTTTGTCTCCAGGTCCAGGAACATCCATTTTAGGCTGCTGTGCCAGTAGTACAAGCTGTGAGGTCCAGGAACAAGGCTGCTGTGCAAGGGAATGTGGTTATTACAAGCTATGAGGTCCAGGAACAAGGCTGCTGTGGAAGGGAATGTGGTTAGTACAAGCTATGAGGTCCAGGAACAAGGCTGCTGTGCAAGGGAATGTGGTTATTACAAGCTATGAGGTCCAGGAACAAGGCTGCTGTGGAAGGGAATGTGGTTAGTACAAGCTATGAGGTCCAGGAACAAGGCTGCTGTGCAAGGGAATGTGGTTAGTACAAGCTATGAGGTCCAGGAACAAGGCTGCTGTGCAAGGGAATGTGGTTATTACAAGCTATGAGGTCCAGGAACAAGGCTGCTGTGGAAGGGAATGTGGTTAGTACAAGCTATGAGGTCCAGGAACAAGGCTGCTGTGCAAGGGAATGTGGTTAGTACAAGCTATGAGGTACAGGAACAAGGCTGCTGTGCAAGGGAATGTGGTTAGTACAAGCTATGAGGTACAGGAACAAGGCTGCTGTGGAAGGGAATGTGGTTAGTACAAGCTGGGAGGTCCAGGAATAAGGTTGCTGTGCAAGGGAATGTGGTTTGTACAAGCTGCAAGGTCCAGGAACAAGGCTGCTGTGCAATGGAATGTGGTTTGTTATTTTATTCATTCAAAGCTGCAAGCTCCTTTATTTTCACACAAGCGGCAGAATGCTGATAAGAGGAAGAACCACCGAACACAATTTCTGCACCAACAGCAAACGAAAATAAGTTTATTAAAAATAAGCGCTTTCGGTAGAGAGCATTCTCTCCACCTTCATCAGATAATGGTTTTGTATCAAGCATCTCCTTTTATACACAGCTGGTAATTATTTAATTAGTTGACACAGTTAATAGTAAGCTGTTAACCTAAGCTGTAATAAACTGAAGGTGGTGGCTTCAAAATAAGCTACACCAAATGCGTTAAAAACCATTGGTAAAAAACCCTTAATAAAAACTTTTTTGTATATATACATAAATATATAAAATTATAAATAAATTAACATGAGTAAATAATATTGTGCATAAAAGAATAAATACATACATACTCATGACATGGTACGCAAATTCTGTTCTATAACTAATAATGTAAATATAATAAATACATAAATTTTTTAAAATAATAAATAATAAGCAATACTAACATAAATGAATTAATTACTAAAGGAAATGCAAAATTGTTAGAATTCTACATAAATCCCTTGAAATTCTACATGAATTCTTATTGAATAAATTATAAAATTTGTATATAAACAAATTTGTATATACACACACACAAAAGATTACCTACACAAGGGGAGGAGATCATATACATCTATGCATGATGTATGCATATCTCTACTATATCTACATCCCTATGTCATATTTTTTATTATTGTTATTATTAATTTGATATTGTGTTATTTATTATTGATTTCTTGTTTCTATATTTAATAAATGTGGATGAGTGTATACAAGAAATTATAAATGAATTAAAGATGAAATTTCCTACCTCTTGAGAGCTTTCAGTTTTAAAATACATTTTATAGATACTATCTCATTAAGGCCTGGAAAAATGTATGATGAGGTACGTACTTGCCAAAAAACCTCCTGTTCCTCTAACTCGAGTTGCCAAGGCCCTCCCCTAATGGAGGGTTGTACTTGTTGTATAATAGTGAACAAGAAGGAATGGTCGACATGTTGGCTAACATGTTTTGCCAAAGCATTATTCATGTCCCCAATACTTATGGCATGTACGTGCTCGTATATTCTTTTCTTAACTGGCCTATCGGTTTTACCGATATAAAAAGCAGAACATTGTCTGCATGTTGCCACATAGACAACTCCTCTAGATAGGCAGTTAAATTTACCATTAATTCTGTACTCTTTCCCTGCCATGCGTATTCTATTGCCCGCTAAAACAAATTTACATTGTGGGCAACATCCACATTTATTCATTCCTTTTGTAGTACTGTTGGACTTGTTATTAGTTCTTTCTAACATGTTCTTTAAATTTAGCCCCCTCCTGTAAGTGAACTTGGGTGTTTCACCCACACATTTGGTCAACTCTTGATCTTCCAACAGAACGTTCCAATTTTTAATGAAAATGTTTTTGATGGCCTTATAATCTAGACAAAAGGTAAATAAGAAGGAAATGTTACCAAAGGAATTAACATTAGTATTATTAGTTGTTTTAGTAACTGTTCTTCCCTCTCTAAGAATGGGCTGAAAGTGCCCTGATTCTCTTTTAGTGATTACTTCCCTCCGAATTGGATCATTAAGGCCTGGAAAAATGTTTGATGAGGTACGTACTTGCCAAAAAACCTCCTGTTCCTCTAACTCGAGTTGCCAAGGCCCTCCCCTAATGGAGGGTTGTACTTGTTGTATAATAGTGAACAAGAAGGAATGGTCGACATGTTGGCTAACATGTTTTGCCAAAGCATTATTCATGTCCCCAATACTTATGGCATGTACGTGCTCGTATATTCTTTTCTTAACTGGCCTATCGGTTTTACCGATATAAAAAGCAGAACATTGTCTGCATGTTGCCACATAGACAACTCCTCTAGATAGGCAGTTAAATTTACCATTAATTCTATACTCTTTCCCTGCCATGTATTCTATTGCCGCTAAAACAAATTTACATTGTGGGCAACATCCACATTTATTCATTCCTTTTGTAGTACTGTTGGACTTGTTATTAGTTCTTTCTAACATGTTCTTTAAATTTAGCCCCCTCCTGTAAGTGAACTTGGGTGTTTCACCCACACATTTGGTCAACTCTTGATCTTCCAACAGAACGTTCCAATTTTTAATGAAAATGTTTTTGATGGCCTTATAATCTAGACAAAAGGTAAATAAGAAGGAAATGTTACCAAAGGAATTAACATTAGTATTATTAGTTGTTTTAGTAACTGTTCTTCCCTCTCTAAGAATGGGCTGATGTAAAACTAAGGAAGGATGTAATACAGAACAAGTTGAAATCAACCATCTATAGGAAAGCAACTTTTTCCAATACATATTTGCATTTTACCAGCTCACATCCCTTCCATCAAAAGAAGAGTGTGGTCAAGGGACAATTTGTCAGGGCCGCAAGGATGGTCTCTGAGCAAGATGAGTTCCTTAGGGAATGTGATTACATTCTTTCCATGTTTTCATTGAGGGGGTATCCAAACTCATTCATTGATCCAATTCGGAGGGAAGTAATCACTAAAAGAGAATCAGGGCACTTTCAGCCCATTCTTAGAGAGGGAAGAACAGTTACTAAAACAACTAATAATACTAATGTTAATTCCTTTGGTAACATTTCCTTCTTATTTACCTTTTGTCTAGATTATAAGGCCATCAAAAACATTTTCATTAAAAATTGGAACGTTCTGTTGGAAGATCAAGAGTTGACCAAATGTGTGGGTGAAACACCCAAGTTCACTTACAGGAGGGGGCTAAATTTAAAGAACATGTTAGAAAGAACTAATAACAAGTCCAACAGTACTACAAAAGGAATGAATAATGTGGATGTTGCCCACAATGTAAATTTGTTTTAGCGGGCAATAGAATACATGGCAGGAAAGAGTACAGAATTAATGGTAAATTTAACTGCCTATCTAGAGGAGTTGTCTATGTGGCAACATGCAGACAATGTTCTGCTTTTATATCGGTAAAACCGATAGGCCAGTTAAGAAAAGAATATCTGAGCATACATGCCATAAGTATTGGGGACATGAATAATGCTTTGGCAAAACATGTTAGCCAACATGTCGACCATTCCTTCTTGTTCACTATTATACAACAAGTACAACCCTCCATTAGGGGAGGGCCTTGGCAACTCGAGTTAGAGGAACAGGAGGTTTTTTGGCAAGTACGCACTCATCATACATTTTTCCAGGCCTTAATGAGATAGTATCTATAAAATGTATTTTAAAACTGAAAGCTCTCAAGAGGTAGGAAATTTCATCTTTAATTCATTTATAATTTCTTGTATACACTCATCCACATTTATTAAATATAGAAACAAGAAATCAATAATAAATAACACAATATCAAATTAATAATAACAATAATAAAAAATATGACATAGGGATGTAGATATAGTAGAGATATGCATACATCATGCATAGATGTATATGATCTCCTCCCCTTGTGTAGGTAATCTTTTGTGTGTGTGTATATACAAATTTGTTTATATACAAATTTTATAATTTATTCAATAAGAATTCATGTAGAATTTCAAGGGATTTATGTAGAATTCTAACAATTTTGCATTTCCTTTAGTAATTAATTCATTTATGTTAGTATTGCTTATTATTTATTATTTTAAAAAATTTATGTATTTATTATATTTACATTATTAGTTATAGAACAGAATTTATGCATCATGTCATGAGTATGTATGTATTTATTCTTTTATGCACAATATTATTTACTCATGTTAATTTATTTATAATTTTATATATTTATGTATATATACAAAAAAGTTTTTATTAAGGGTTTTTTACCAATGGTTTTTAACGCATTTGGTGTAGCTTATTTTAAAGCCACCACCTTCAGTTTATTACAGCTTAGGTTAACAGCTTACTATTAACTGTGTCAACTAATTAAATAATTACCAGCTGTGTATAAAAGGAGATGCTTGATACAAAACCATTATCTGATGAAGGTGGAGAGAATGCTCTCTACCGAAAGCGCTTATTTTTAATAAACTTATTTTCGTTTGCTGTTGGTGCAGAAATTGTGTTCGGTGGTTCTTCCTCTTATCAGCATTCTGCCGCTTGTGTGTATTTTCAACAGTTTTACTGGTTTCACTTCGTCAAGCTCCTTTATTTTACTTATTCAAAGCTGCATGCTCCTTGAAATGTGGTTCATTAAGGTCTGGGTCGGGAACATTCACGGTTTGTGATTAGCTGTTCAGTTCTTAAACTGCAAGGGATGTTAAGGCTATTTTGTAGTATATAGTGCACATGGTTTGAACTTTGAAAGCTGCAAGGGAATTTATCATTCATTAAGGTGATTAGCTGTTCAGTTCTTAAACTGCAAGGGACGTTAAGGCTATTTTGTAGTATACAGTGCGCATGGTTTGTACTTTGAAAGCTGCAAGGGAATTTATCACCCATTAAGGTGATTAGCTTAGTTCTTAAACTGTAAGGGGCGTTAAGGCCACTTTGTAGTATATAGTGTGCATAGTTTGTACTTTAAAAGCTGCAAGGGAATTTATTGTCCTAGGTGTGTGTGTGCAGGGGTGTAGCTAGAATTTTATATTTTGTACTCATACCTCATTATGTTGTTCTCACCACCTTCCTTTCATTTAAAAAATGTATTAATCTCTCAAAATGTTGCTCCTGTACACTTCAGAAAATTATGCAATATTTTCAGCTGTTGCTAATTATAATCATATAATGGCTAGGTTTAGAAGCACATTCTTATCATGCAAGCATTATTTGTATAGTACTATATAGTAGACACTAATTTACACAGTTCTAAACATTCTGTGCTGTTTGATCCATAAAGATTTTAAGATATGCTCTGAAAAAGGTACTCACTTCAGTACACTGAGTATGCCTAACTGCACACAAGAGCCTGATTCCCTACTCATATTTTTGTTCTGTTTCTCATAAAATCTGTGATATTCTGGATTTTTGTGGCTAATCATTGAAGGACTGAATTCACTAAATAATGACAGGCATTTGAATTTCAGACTTCATATTCTTCAGAAAATACATGGTAACACAAACCTTTTATTCTAGCAATTTTCCAAGTTTATAAAATTGATAGAGTTATGGTGAGAACTGAATTCACTAAATGATAGTCATTTAAGTTTCAGTCTTCCTGCCTTTCAGGAAACATCTTATTTGACATAGTGGTATGTTGCTCTGACTGTAGTATACAGGGTCCTAGGTTCAATACTTGGCAGTAAAATGCATAATAACAGCACATTTTATTCTAACAACTTTCCAAGCTTATACAAGCAATGTTTAAAATGTTTTCCCTGGTTTTGAGGCTTTTGTCCCCCCAATAAATTTTGGCTTTTCCCCGATTTCTTGTGCTGCAAAGTTGAGCGATACAGTTGAGTGTCAAGTGGATTTTACAAGGACCTGAGAGCTTCAGGGAAAGAGAAGTTTAGTGCTGCTTATGGTGAGTCTACTTGTGTTGTTAATAGCATAACAGATTAAATACTTGTGTTTGATGCAGAAGTCTGTGGGTTCTACTCCCACAGTATGTAGATGTATTGCTGATACTGTACTGTGTCATACTTTTAAAAGAGGTGGATGCTGCAGTCCTGAGAATGTCCTCTTTGACAGCGATAACTAGTAACTATAAACCTATCAGTTTGCCATCCATTCCCTATTGCAATATTGCTAGCTTATCATTTTTAATGTAACATAGGCAATTTATTCCTCAAGGGCAACAGACACTTTATTTGTAGATGAAACAATGATATATAAAGTTGTTTGCTAGCAGCAACCTCTTCATTAGTTACAGATCTCTTTAATGTGGGATTATTTAGATGACTTTTACTTCTGCATATATTGTACATATTTACTGATACTGGTGGATTTTAGAAGTTTGAGTAGAGTTTTATGATGGAAATGTTCTGAATTTGGCAGTTTTGTCATTATTGGTGCATGCATTTTGTCTCATTGTTTACTGGAAAAATGTTCAAAACAATACATTTAAAACACCCTCCAACAACTGTAGTGTATTATACTAGGAATATAATTTAATACAATCAGGAAGATGTATCAAAGAACATACATATGTTTTGTGTGCAAGGGGCCTATGATTTGAAAACAGCCCAAAGTTAATCTTTTTCTGCCACTGGCCAGATGTATTTTCTTTGAATGTGGATTTTAATCTTGTGTCAATGAATGTGAGTTTCAGGAGCAGAGAAGTTTTAATGTTAAGTCTATTTTCATTGTGAGACTGCATTGCTTTGTTTAGCAGATGTATATTTATGTTAGTGCTGTAAAATGTAAAATAAAACTTTTAAATGAAATCCAAATCATCTTAGAAGTAAGCAGTATGCACATTACAATGTTTATGGTAAATTGGGTGAAATAGCCAAGTAATGGGACATTGGAATGGCTGCAGGGGGAGGGCTGTATATGGGGAGGCCCCAATCAACCATGATTTTGTGAGGAGGAAGGGTGGCAAACTCAAAGACAGCCCCAGATAGCACAAACTGTAGCTATGCCACTGATCAGAAGCCTATGAAGAATAACTTTTGGAGGTTCTAGCAAACTATAATATTCTTTTGCTAAGATTAGAATACTGCCTACCATCAAATACCCTATTTTTATCATAAAACCCACATACTGCAATTCACCGAAAACAAAACCCTAAGGTTCTTAATTTTCTCCCTTCCCAGTGAACATCATTGCTACACATTTAAAAGAAAATGGTTGCCATTTACTACAGGGTCTGGGACTCTAGGGCCATATTTTGGTTGTCTGTTCTTCAGTTTGCCTTTGAAAGTTGATATCCCACAATTATATTGAAGTGGGTGGGGTTGCATAATTATGTATGCAAATTTTATGTTACTCAGCGTACCGATTTGTACCTATTTTTCATGGGCCTTTGTCCAGATTATTGATGTTTCCAGGGTGAGAGGTATGCAGGAATATGATGTTGCTCAAGGGAGCAAAATATATTTGGGAGGCAGTGAATGTACTGAGTAGTAGGAAAAACTTGCTTAGGTCAGAGAAACACTGGCATGTAACTATTTATTTGATGTACACTGTATTAAGTTTAACATTATTCTAGTAGTCAGACTAATATCTCTTAAACAGTTAGTCATATTAGGAAGCAAGGTGTCTTCTGCAAACTGATAGGTATCCACAGTGAAAACATTAGTTGGGATATACAAGGCTAGAGTTACTAAACAGTGTTTGCAGAAGTTTATACAAATTATGAAATATTTCTCATATTTGTATTAATAAATTATAAATGGAGTGTGATACTTGTCATGTTATGGGGAACTTATACAAGCAATTGGTCTTACAAATTAAAAGGTGCTAAATACAGTTGGATAAGAGAAATACAATAAAAACATGTAATTATTTCAGGTATTGTAATATTGTAACCAGCAGATTATGAAAAGTAGCTTGTGAGTTAGGAAGCTACATGACACCTGCATGTTGACAGGATATGGTAGGTACCCTCAGTAAAAACGTCACTGTTGTATTATTAAATCAATGTTAGTACATGATACTGAGGGCCTACCCAAGCAGTGTGCATTAGAAGGAAAGACAAGACTATTAACAACTACCAATGACAACAATATTATAATACCAAGGCTAATATCTCACAAATAGTAGGTCTCGTATGATGGTCCAGGGTGCCATCTGAAAGCTGATAGGGCTTTCCTGGACATACACAATGCAACATTTGGCTTGGGCTGTAGACATTAAGTAGTGTTTTCAAAACATATTTTCCATATTTACATTAATTACACATAAATATAGTGGGCTACACTAATTTATTATTTATTTATTTTATTTTACATTTGTTAACTGAGGGGTGTCTGACTAAGCCAAAAAGGCCTTTTTTCAGCAGAGGCCCGGGAGAAAAGCTCCACATCGAAAAATTACAGATACATTTAGATATTTAGATATGATCAGTATACACACAAGTTACAACAGACATGTTTTTACAGTGGTATGCAGCACATCAACAGTTACAGTGGAGAGAACAAACAAGAAAATCTTTATTTAAAAATAAAGGTAATTAATAGATTTGTGGTGTACAGCTGAAATTTGGAACATAAGTAGAATACATAAATAGTACACAGGTACAGTACATACATTGTACATTAGCCAGTGTTTGTGAACAAGAGTGAAAACTATTATCAAATACTCTAGGTTTAGTATGTGTACCTTATCCACTTTCACTAGCCTGGGGAGCAGTCATGGCACTGCCAACTTTGCTTGAGATGCTGTCTAATGAGGTTTTTAAAGGAGGCTTTGGACAATGTGTTTTGTATGCTATTGGGGAGAGAGTTCCATTTTTTAGCCACTGAACTACTTTATAGTGTGTCTCCAAAGTTATTGTAGCTGTTGGTGACTTCTAGTAGTAGTTTGCTTGATGATCTAAGAGGCCTTTTGGCTGAATGATGTTGTACTAGGTTTCTGAGGGCAAGACACTTATTGGGGAGGTAATAGAATGACAGAGGCAGAGCTGATTGTAGGTTAGGAGGTTGGGCAGTTTAAGCCAGTGAAGCTGTCTCAAAGCAGTACAGTGATGAGTTCTATATGAGCAATTTGCAGCAAAGCAGGCAATTCTGTTATAGGAGACAACTCATGCTTGGGGAGGCATTTGCAAGCTGTGGTTGTTAGCTACAAATTGGAATTAAAACATGGTGGGGTAATGTGAAGGCTTCCAGTGATATAAATGTTTGGTAAATACTGTTAGCTATATTTTCATATCAGAATTATTACTGTGAAAACCATGTGGCCTGAAAGCAAGCAAATGTTGCCATCTTAAGCACAGCATTGTTGTACACAAATCTGCCACTCACTGATGCCGTTGAACATGCATGACTCTGAAGGATAATACTGTGATTGTTACGTATTGTGAAAATATGATATGTATGATTTCTATCAATTGTGCAGTATTATATAACAGTGGCATTCTGACAATTCCTATCATACATCACTGGAAAGCCGTTGAACAGACAATTCATTCACTGATAGAGTGAATCTGTCTTGCATGTGTACAAAATATAACCCTTGCTTTGATTATAATGCTAATAAATCTTGCCAGGAAAAATATAATTTTCTTTAATATATTTGCAATATAAACTCAATGTCAGCAGACACAATTTTGATACTAACACCATTGCCTATAAAAACAATCTCCATTTTTTGTAACATGCGTTATTTATAAGAGATTGCAAATCTTGCAAGATTTCCTCTTCAAAATCAAAGTGATTTCTTAGCTTGAATAACTTCATGAAGAAGGGAGATTAATATGTCTCCTGCTGCTCTGGAATGAATAAGTTAAAAAAAACATAATGGAAAAGGGATACTTGAACAAGGGTAGGACAGAATATAATTAAGGTTGCAGGGGAAGATGTGAACAAGATGTTCACAAAACTTGTTACCTTATCTTTATCAATAAATGAACTCTCATACAAAGTAAGTAAAGAAAGGGAAGACATTTAGCATCAGTTGCTTGTGTCAAATACCTTACAAGAGACTAGTAATGAAGCTATCTGCTAGTCATGTGTTAGTAGGCCATCTGGAGATGATAGAAAAGAAAGGTCAGGCTATCAAATTTTACTGGTCAGGCATAATAACAGAGAACTTCTGTGCTGCTTGTCCAAAATGTAGGAAAACTGTATCTAATTCTTACAGAAGTCCCTAGATCCTGATGACTTGCAAAAAGTACTATTTAAACATAATGTGATGAATATTGTGGTGTCATTAGTAAAATCTCAGAAGCTGTCTCAGTTCATACTATTCATAATGGACTATATTATCAAATTCCAAGAAGCAGTGCCGCTAAACAAAGGCTAATGAAAGAGCAACGGTACTGCTATTCTTAAAAGAGGTGATCGCTAAGGAGATGCTTACTGATGGAGGCATTACCTTTACATCAGGTGCATTTTATCAGGTTTGTTAATGCTTTAAAGTTATATAGCTGGCATCAGTCTATTACCTGCAGCCTGATGGATAATTGACAATTTTCATAAAACACTAAAGTGCATTTTGAGCAAAGTTGTGAATACAGTTGTGAAATGCTGGTGGCAGCTGATACCCTAGTGCCAGTTGTGCCCCTTGTTTCTCTTTGCAGTTAGAGAAATGCCAAAAGGTCAGCTGGCTCTTCCGCTATATAAAACTATATACAGGAGGCATCTGAGAGAGATATAGGCATTTGCAAGGAAGGTAGGGAAAAGGAAAAGGCACCATACCAAAGTGTGATAGCAAGCTTTTAGTTTGCAGGATGGATAAAAGATAGAAATGCCTATAGTGGGGGACCACTTGCAGACAGCCTAAAAAAACAATAATTCGTTTATATTAAGAATGCTCAATTTGGGGAATTTAACCCAGAAGATGAAGGTACTCATTCCAGCATCCACTAATAGAAAGCAAATTGTCAAATGACATGGGCCATTTGTGGTAACTGTAAGAACAAATGCAATAAATTATAGTTTGGCAGCCAGGAAAGAGAAAAATAATTGCCCACATTCATATATTGAAGTCATATGAGGAAGAAGACAATTCTGTGGAGAGTCTGTAAGATGAATGTCCAACAAGAAAGACCAGGATGTTTCTACCTGAAGTACAGTTGCATAAATCTTTGTCAAAAGTACAAAGGCAGGAAGTAAGAAAAATGCTTAAGGAATAAATGAGCATTTACAGAAATGCCTGAGAGAACTAAACTGAGACAGTAGAACATGCAGATGACACCTGCAATAAAAGTTAGACCGAGACCAGACTAATAAAAACTGATGCTAAAAGAAAAAGTAAAAAAAAATGCTTATATTTTGCGTGGGTCTCATTCTCATGTGGCCCTGCCTTTCATATCCATTACATCTCTAAAACATTCTGACTTTATTTCACAGTTCTGCCTTAAACTCAGATTTTACGTTACATGCATTTCATTCATTCCCTGTGCATACATCCACAGCTTTTAAAAATGTAAGGTACTTTTAATAACCTGCTCATTGTTTTATCAATTCTTACATCACAGCTCATTCTAGTTCTTGTTAGTGAATCATTCACTTCACCAAACTCAAAATCTTTGTCTATTTTATTTCAGTCAGCAAATCTATAAGACCCTGCTGTGGTAATAAATAACAAGTTCCTCCTGGACTGATGACCGCTGGATTATCTTTACATGCTGCTGTTTTGTCTATCTCATCGGTAAAAAAAGAAAAAGGGTTTGTTTGTTTGTTTGTTTTTCTGGTCATGATTACTCAAGCTGCAGAGTTAAAGATGTTAAGATTTGCACTGGGTGTGACGAGGGTAGACAGGATTAGGAATAAGTATATTAGAGGGTGAGCCCAGGTTGGATGGTTTGGAGACAAAGCCAGAGAGGCGAGATTGCATTGGTTTGGACATGTGCTGAGGAAGGATGCTCAGTATATTGGGAAAAGGATGCTAAGGATGGAGCTGCCAGGTAACAGGAAAAGAGGAAGGCCTAAGATAAGGTTTATGGATGTGGTGAGAGAGGACATGCAGGTGGTTGGTGTGACAGAGCAAGATGCAGAGGGCAGGAAGAAATGAAAACAGATGATCCGCTGTAGTGACCCCTAATGGGAACAGCTGAAAGAAAAAGAAGAGTGCTCAAGCTGCAGGAATGCTGCTTACCGGACCTGTTTACACTTTTCAGTTGATTCATGTGCTGTGGTGGATGCTTCAAAGTTGCTTTGGGCTGATGATGATTGCTGGATTTTTTATGTACTCCTGTTTTGTTTTTGCCTCATTCAGAAAAGCAGAAGAGTTAAATACTGCACCAGAATGCACGATTGCTACACACTGGACTTTCTTAGACTTTTCAGCTAATCCATATGCACTGATGAATGTTTCAAATTTCAGGATTCAAACCTTTCCATTTTCTGCTAGATTTCCTTCTTGCAGTGCAACTATTTTGAGGGGAGGGGGTAAATGTGAGCTGCATTTCTAATACAAATTATACATATGTTTTCCCAAACACAGATACTCTTGAAAGCACCTGCAAATGATTTCTCTAACAATTCTGTGTTTGATATGACATGCTAACCACTGCAGCTAACACATCATCATTTAAAGGCATATACCCACTTATCTGAAAATGATGTTCATGTTTTTAAAACTACAGATCAGCATATTAAGGGTAGTGTGAAAGGGATGACAGTTATTAGGCTTAGAGTGATAACCTAGTGATTTAGTGAAGCAGTAAGACCCAGTTACACTTGTAACGTTTCATAAAATTCTTGAGATACTTTGCACTATCTTTTAGTTTAAATTTAAATATCTGTCTTGTACAGACAAAACCTTATTAATGAATGTCCAATAATCATCTAGTTATGCTGTTATTCTGAATGGTAGGACTCTAAAAGCTAGCTTAGCCATAAGAATTTCAATCATGACACTTGGCAAATTAGTAGTTTTTATAGCTTATTTTTATGTCTTTTTTTTTGCATTTTTCTATAAATATAAATAGTTTTGTTATTGTATTACTCCTTAGACAAATAGGCATTCTCTTTATGCTATTAATGTCAATGAAGTCTAAGTCTACAAGGCCACCTCACAAAAATTATTTTGTGTGTGTGTGTGTGTGTGTGTGTGTGTGTGTGTGTGTGTGTGTGTGTGTGTGTGTGTGTGTGTGTGTGTCTGCATATCTGAATGTGTTTTTATTTATTTACTTTTGGTCTTAGAGAGAAAAGGCCCGGTTGAGACATATTGTGGATATAATATGGCCTAAAGGAAAAATCAGATGAAGAGCTTTTGCTGAGCTGGTATGAAGGCCTAGCTAAGGCCTACAGCTGTAACTTACAACAAGAGGCTTGGTTAATAGAAGAGCTGTGAGATAATGAGCAAGTGTGAAGTAAAGCCGGTGGCGTTAACTCTGAGGAACAATAACATAGAATATGAAGTACTGCAAGTAGAGTAAATAGCTTTGAAATTCCACAACTTATGGTGTTCTCTAAGAGTTAGATTAGAGAAGATGGGATATGAAAAATCCACCTTATCACGGGAAACGGCTAGCCTACATATCACTACAAATACATTTCCTAAAAATCTTAAAACATATTCTCATCACAATTTGCGCTCTTATTAAATTTTATATCACAAAAAACTGGACTGTTAAATCCCCAACCTCATGGGAAGACTTTTGTAACCTAACAATTAAATATATTTCCTCCCATAAATTAGTATATAAAGCTACTAATCAAAAGCAATATTACCACAAATACTATGGATACTTGCTTGACATAATTCTTAAGAACTAAAACCACTTGATATGCTAAACCAATTAAACAGACTATGATCTGGGTTTCCTTACAGCATAGTCAGCCTTTTCCTTTCTATGCTGCAACACTTAAGTTTCTACATAATATTCTTGGTTATATCAAAGAGCTTGAATATTCCACTTATACTTTTCAATATGATATCCTCCTTACAATACCCTTCCTCCTTTATTAGTTATTAAAAATGTAGCTCATGTGGTGACTTCTATTGTATATAATGTATATAGTTATAGGATTGATGTTTTCTTTTCTTATATTTACTGTAGCTATATGTATTTGGTTTGTTGTTAGTCTGACTGTTTAACATTTTGTACTGAAAAACTTAAAGAAGATTTTTTAAAAAATAGCTTTGAAATTAAATGCGACAAGTCAGATGTTTTTTTTTTTTCATTTTATTTGATAAAGAACCATTTTGCTGCTTCCAATATATTTTACAAAGATGACACTGATGAAGGATGTGGGAACATACCTTTCAACTATACAAATGTTCACAGAATGTCTCAGTTTTTGCCTCATATTTTTGGTCTGTTTCTCATAAAATTGCAGTTTTCTGGCAAATCATTGGCAGATTACTGAGGTTTGAATTCAAAACATAATGGAAGAGATTTGAGTTTCAGACTTTATACCCTTCAGAATATTCATGCTAATGCAAAAACCTGTTAATCTATTAACTTTCTAAGTTTGTAAGAGCCGTATTTAAAAAGTGTCCCCTATTTCTGAGCCTTTGTCCCCCCCATTATTTATGGCTTTGTTCAGAATTCTTGCTCTAAGAGGTTGAGAGGTATGTGGGGAAAACTTTTGCATGGCATTGCCAAAGATGGTTACTTGTTATCTTTTCTGTTGCCAAATGCTTGGACAAGTTTTCCTATGAAATTTATGGAGCCAGAAAACCTTTACTGCTGTACTGTGATTTGGGAGTGACTGCTGTTACTGTTATGTTTCCCTGTATACCCACAGCAATGACAAATTTGTTGAAATTCTTAGTACAGTGGAAGGTAATGACTAAGAAGCGTGTGCAGCTGTAATAGCTAGTTGTGCTGGGTAATCTGATTGCTCTTCTCAAAACTGTACCTGCTTTTAAAAACTATGTAAGAAGACACCACTGAGTATTATTCGATAAAGAAGTCTTGGAATAGTCAGAATCAGCCTAAATTCTTTCTTGCCAATTAGCCAGAAAAGCACCAAAAATGTACATGGACACAAAGGAGATTGATAACTCTTTAATTTGAAAAATTTAAGAAGGAACTGTTAGCTAAAACTGTTTAAGCTGCAAAGTTTCACAACTGGACTATTAATGTTGACAAACCAGTAAGAACTTATAAACATTATTTAAAACAACTTACAAAGCTATGCTCAATATTGAAATTTAAATTTTAGGGCTGGATGGCTTTAAATAGTCAATACCAAGAAATATCTAGAACAATTCCTGACTGTACTCCTTTACTCACTCCTGGTTTCTTATTATGATGTTATCCCACTGTCACTTAACTATATCTTTCTTACAATTACTATCTTTCTAATATAACTTTTCTTTCACTTAGAAGTAATTTTGGCATAAAAAGAGTTTTACTACACCTAAGACTAATATATTTCCATAAAGTAAACTTGTGGCTGCTCATAAAAAATGTATCTGTATAAATATCCCCTTTTGTGTGTATGCGATGTATATGTTAGATGCGGATTCTTATAATGTCTGCTTTGTTTTTCCTTAATCCTGTTTATGTATAATGTTACACGATATGCAGTTCAACAGTTTTTGATTGCTTTGATGAGTGTTCAATATATGGAGCTTGTTCTTCTGAGCCTCCACTGAAAAGGGATTCATGCTAAACCCAATCAGATTATCCCAGTAAGCAAAGGCAAAATTAATACATAAATAGCAAACTTAGTAACTTTAATTAAATGCTTAGAAGTCAATACTTCATTGTTTAAAACTAAATTGTCTGTGTCTATGTTTACCTTTAATTAATATGCGCAATCTTCTGTGAAACAAATAGTATCAAGTAATTAACTAACTTGTTCCACCTGTGGAAAAAGAGGTCATGTAGACAGATTCTGTTCCACTATTCAGAATATCAGTACTGAAAAAAAAATTCTAAAATGAATATGGTTTATGAGAACATTGAATAATTATTTTAAGAAAAATCAAAATAAATGATACAAAATATGTGTAGGATCATAAAATGGAACACTTTTTTCTTTGAAGATATATTGCACCTTATCAGAATAATTTTTTACTCTTCTAAATATTTTATATTCTATAGAAACTACAGTAGGTGTGCATGCTACCATTGGACTTGCAAATGTGTAATAAGTCTGCTAAGGCTCTATATGTGAGACAGAGGTTGCCTGTTAGTAGCCTATATGATACTGAGAAGTAGGATAAGGCTTTGAACACTTTTAACCTTTTTAACGTTGCCCTAAGAATCTTAGCATAGTCAATTAAATCACATTAAATCACGTGCTTCATTCGTGTTTTCATACAGTGAAAAGCCACACGCCCACCTTCCCAGAGGCACTCACTGGACATTTACCCAATCAACACAGACCAGAAAGACAGACACCCACTCAGACACCGTGACATGGCACATGCCAAGGACACATTTAACCTACGCAGTGTGCCCCTCAACCTAAGCTCCTAAGGCTAACCACCTTGCACTATACAGTGATCACGGGCAACTCAGTACTGAGGCGCACACATATCCTACTCACCAAGTTGAATATGGAGCAGGTAACAGTCAAATAGCTATCACATGCCAGTATCCAACACATGACACAGCCAGTCATGGCACTCCACAACAACTACGAGTATCACTCTGTATCCATGTGGGTGTGACTGACCTGGGACACACCTCCATGTATCACTCTGTATCCATGTGGGTGTGACTGACCTGGGACACACCTCCCTGTATCACTCCGTATCCATGTGGGTGTGACTGACCTGGGACACACCTCCCTGTCAGCATCCAACACATGACACAGCCAGTCATGGCACTCCACAACAACTACGAGTATCACTCTGTATCCATGTGGGTGTGAATGACTTGGGACACACCTCCCTGTATCACTCTGTATCCATGTGGGTGTGACTGACCTGGGACACACCTTCCTGCCAGCATCCAACACATGACACAGCCAGTCATGGCACTCCACAACAACTACGAGTATCATTCTGTATCCATGTGGGTGTGAATGACTTGGGACACACCTCCCTGTATCACTCTGTATCCATGTGGGTGTGACTGACCTGGGACACACCTCCCTGCCAGCATCCAACACATGACACAGCCAGTCATGGCACTCCACAAAAACTACAAGTATCACTCTGTATCCGTGTGGGTGTGAATGACTTGGGACACACCTCCCTGTATCACTCTGTATCCATGTGGGTGTGACTGTCCTGGGACACACCTCCCTGCCAGCATCCAGCACATGACACAGCCAGTCATGGCACTCCAACACAACAGCAAGTATCACTCTGTATCCATGTGGGTGTGAATGACTTGACAAGAGACATGGTTGAACTCTCTGATTATGTGGTCCAGGCAGGTGTGACTGTAGCCTTTGGCAGTGGTCTGCTGTCACCCAGAATGATGCTGCGTTACTATCAACAGATTGACTGCAATATTGGCTTATGTGTTGTGTGTCATTCTCAGGGGATCCAGTACCTCTCTGCTTGGGATGACATGATTGACAAACCCAATGACCTGCCACAGATGTCTTACATTCATCACCTCTGAATTTCCAGGTACTGGTTAAGTGTTTTGCCACCCCTATGATGCCTTATTAGGCGGTTTTCCTAATGTAATTACCATGATAACAGCTACACATGTATGCAATCTGATGGTAATGCTGCTCAACAGTAGACATCTAACTTTCAGGGTGCAGTCACTCAGAACAGTCTGGAGTGGAGGACACATGTCTGCTCTAATGGAGAGGTGGTTCACAGCAACAGACAGCAGACCGCAGTATCACGCTATGATGCATTCCACATCTCTCAGGCCTCAAACATGGACCACACCACACCTCCAGAGGTGGTGTTGTCTCCATATTCATTATGGATAGGAACACCTCCAGACTAGTATCCCATCATAATGCATTGGAGATACTTCCGGTAAAACTACCTTGGGGTAATAGTGCAATCCAAACCATAGCCTCCTATGGGTCCACATCTAGGTCCCTAGACTGTCAATGCACATTCCCCAACACCCTGCCATCTATGACGGTCCAACACAACACTGACATAATATCAGTCTTCAACTACCACTCCATCCCCTGGGTAAAGTGGACAAGTGCCAGTACAGTGGCCCAGCACTTCTGGAAGTCATTTCCATTGCCCTGGACCAGCTCATAATGACCCCCAGTAGAGGATGCATTAACCTTAACCTGTGTTGACTACTTAATATGGGACTGTTGCTCATTCACAGTTGTCAATCCCTACCTGGTGAGATCCACACAGGCTGTAATCAACATGGAACTCAACATGTCAGCCACACCTTCCACAAAGGTAACCACCTTGCAAAACCTCTGCAAAGCTGGCTTTGCAGCCATGAAAACAGGGGTGGATGTCTTTACTGCACCCATGGCAATGGGAAATGGCTGCATGACTGTGGAATCATACACATATGCACTGTACAAACAGATACATGAATGTATGGTACTAGCCAGAGCCAACCAAACCCAGACACTGTCTTCCAAACACTGGATGACAATGTGATGGTCCCCTGCCATTACTAAAGTGTACATCAGAAAGAGGATACTGTTGCAGAGAAAGGTTGCATCCCATGATTGTTGAACTCTCTTATTAGCCCCGAACACAACTTTGGATCTCACATGGAATCCCCAAAGTGCATCTATGATGGCAGAGATGCAGCAGACAATTACGACAGTCACAACAGCCTTTGATAGTTACATAAAAAACCTTCACAGCATTAAACACAAGTGCTGCAAGTTACTGCATGATCCTAATACCTATCCTGAGACAACTGATATTGACTACAGTCTTGGCTACACATTTATTGCCAGCTTTACTCCTCTCTCCCTCCATAAGTGAAGCGCTGAGTGCATGTGTTCTCACATGCTTTACCCCATTTCCATTCTAGGCATCTGTGTGTCACAGGATGTGGCCCTGCAGCATCACCATGAGGTATGGCAGTGTGGTGACACATCCACCATGTCATAGGCAGGGTAAAGTATGTGCACAGAAATTCCTGGTCTGTAACACAGTGACTGCATATGCCTCACAGATTATAGGGCTGAGGATTGTACAAAGGTATATGTTGATTTACATCTGTTGTAGAATGGAGAATGGTACGTGTTGTGGTTTGGACACACCTGCGATTGCTAATAACCACAGCCATAGGGGATATTCATCAAACAAACACACTGGGATTACTATTGACACACACACACACACACACACACACACACACACACACACACACACACACACACACACACACACGCATGCACGCACACACACACTTGGCAGTACTGAGATCTATTGGTTCATTGCTTTATAGATGTGTAGGAGGTGAATGGACCTGAAGGCTCTACAAGGCTAGCCCAAGGAATACCCTGGCATCAGGCCACATGAAAATAGTCCTTAGTGTAGTCACTGGAGTGGTCCCCAGGGGTGGGTATTGCATTCCCCATCCACTCACCCAGATTTCTATTGTGGGTGGCCAGTGATGTGCACCGCTGAACATGTATGTGATTTATATTCCATAACATGGACAGTGGGTTGTGCACATGTCCCACATGCATGTTCTTTGAAGTGTGGAAGTGTGCTTGAGGTCTCAAGGACATGTTGTGTGGACAGATTGGTATCTTCAGAAGTAGCATTCCTGACCTCATTTGTTGAGACCTGGCTATGTAACTGAGGTAGTGATTTCACCTACATAGACAGTATGATACGGGGATACATAGGAGTTATTGGTGTCTGTCCATACAGGGCATGTGTATAAGGCATGGTATTCCCTTTATGGGGTAACTGCGGTGGTGGTGCTGCGGTAGCGTTGTAACCTCACAGGAAGACATTGTTCGGTTCGATTCTCAGCTAAAGCATCTTCTGTGTGGAGACATGCATGAACGGGCGTACCTTCGTTGAAGGTTGTGCGTCAGGGCTGGCAACTCGGTATGTAAAAATCTACTGTCAATCATTAGTGGACCGGAATTCTGCTGTGGCGACCCCTAACTGGGAAAAGCAAAAAGATACACACACACATACACACATTCCCTTTATGTGGTATGTTTGCAGACTCTACAGCTGTTGCAGGCATCCATTGGGGAATATGGCAAAATGGCCACTGTACACATTGATTGGGCTACTGAGGGGATGGAACAGGGTTCCATGTCCTTTTACTTACTGCATAACACACACTCCATCAGTAGAATTAATGCATCAAAGTACTTTCTGATGTCAGTGGCACTGTTGTGTTCAATAGGCATGTAGTCCACTGCAATCACACTATGGGTAGTATATCTGAGGCAATTTACAGTAGAACTACCGATATAGTGGCTGCTGCCTAGCCAAGCATGTTTGTGTATGATCTGTGGGTGGAGAGTGGTCTCTGAGTATTATAAGGGTTGCCTATATTGTTCACTAATCCATACTGTCACATACTCATTGCACATGGCACTAGAAATTTATGGCTGTGGATTGTCTACACCAACCTCTATGGTGTTTGCCAACTGTTGGCCTTGTAATGTTAACATTGGGATACATAGGTCTTCAATATAATAATGTAGCAAAACCCATCCCACAATGGATCCTGTTATTACACAATCACACCAACACAGGATACTGATAACAGACACACACCTAGCTGAGTTTTGAAGCCCTACCTAGCTGTGTATTGCTGCTACAGTGTTACGTATTTATCGCACATGCTGCAGAGCTTATATGTTGGGGAATTGTCCAAAGGTATCTTTGAAGGTAAGTGACATCAGCAACAGTGCTAAAGGACAGGTAAGGGAAGAGTAGTAAGTGTGCATGACCCCAAAATCAGGTGGCAACAAAGACACAGACACTCTCTCATACACACTCACACACATTTTACAAGACCAGGATTAGAGCTCCTACCTAACTAGTTTGCTACCCTATAGTATTATGCAGTTATCACAAGCACCAGGTTGCTTATATGTTGTAGAGCTCTCCAGAGGTATCTTTGAAGGTGAGTGACATCAGCAGCTGTGCTAAAGGAAGGGGTAAGGGAAGTGTAGTAAGTGTGAATGACCCCCAAAATCGGGTGTCAACAAAAGCACACAGTCTCTCTCACACACATAAACTTTCATAGTTGCCAGGACCAGGATTAGAACTCCTACCTAACTAGTTTGCTACATATAGTAGTGCACAGTTCTCACATGCACCACAGAGCTTATATGTTAGAGCACTGTTCAAAGGTATTTTTTTATTAAACATTTTAATTGATTTTCATGAAATAAAATAATACAAGAAATATGATATATAAATATGCACAATATATGTCTTAAAAACATCATAACATGGAACAATAACTATTTATAATGTCCATAACAGATATAATGTCAATATTGTGATTACATTTTAACTAGTAGTTTTTCAAGCTTCAACCAAGTTAATTTCTTATGTGTTATCTTAGTAGTTCTTTCTGAAATAGTTTGCAACTCCCTATAACATACAAGTTTAGCTAACAGTAAAAAATCTATAAATGATAGTTTTTTTACACTTCCAGTTTGACGTAATGACTTTTATTGCAATTGCAAGCAAGGACCAAAGAAGGTGCACCTGCATTTTGGGGATATGGGTTGGCATCGGTGCATTGAACAGTAATAATGAGTCAGATACTTCACACTTGTCCAACCACAATGCTTTTATGAAATTTCTGAACTCTATCCAGAATGGAGTTACTATTTTACATGTAAGAAACATGTGTATCCACTCTGCACAAGGTATTTCCTCACATCTCTGACATTTATTAAGATTATTTTTTGATATCAAGTCCATCTTATGTGGGGTAATAAAGCTCCTATGGATGTATTTCCAAGTGAAGATTTTCCAAGAAGGGGATGAAGTTGTGCTACTAATTGATTTAAGTACTAATTCTTTATCACTATCTGAAAAAAATGGATTTGTTTATTCTCTCTATTAAATTCCATAACGAGTTCTCTAGGATTTGCATACTGGTTCTTAAGGATTTATACATACTTGAAAATGATAGAATATTATTAACGTGCAAAGTGTTTATTTCACAAAGAATAGAAAGAATTTTAGGTAAAGATGTTGTGCTGGCAATATGACATATTTTGAATTCATTAACTATGTATTCTCTAAATATTTGTATGTTCGACCAGTTGTTATGCTTTATGTTATACCTGGCCATAAGAGAACATAGTTTGTGGATATTATTATTGCAGAGAAACTGGTGCCAGAAAACTAAGCCATTTTCTTCCATTGCTTTTAGTTTAGATACGTTGAAAGAGTCCAGACATGTCTTCATGTATGTTATGGGAAATATTAAAAATATTAAGCTTTTTGTGTTCAAAGGTCCAGACATGTTTTCATGTATGTTATGGGAAATATTAAAAATATTAAGATTTTTGTGTTCAAAGGTATCTTTGAAGGTGAGTGGCATCAGCAGCAGTGCTAAAGGAGGGGTAATGGAAGTGTGAGACCAGGATAAGAACT
The DNA here is from genome assembly GCF_019279795.1 of Protopterus annectens. Taxonomy (NCBI): domain Eukaryota; kingdom Metazoa; phylum Chordata; order Ceratodontiformes; family Protopteridae; genus Protopterus; species Protopterus annectens. The sequence goes on from NC_056750.1 coordinate 93,632,962, forward strand.
CCTACCTTACTAGTTTACTACACTATAGTATTTTGCAGTTATCACAAGTGCCATGGAGCTTATAGGTTGGAGACCTCTCCAACGGTATCTTTGAAGGTGAGTGACATCAGCAGTAGTGCTAAAGGAGGGGTAAGGGAAGTGTAGTAAGTGTGAATGTCCACAAAATCAGATGTCAACAAAGACACACATACTCTGTCACACAAACATGTTCCAAGAGCAGGATTAGATTTCCTACTTACCTAGTTTACTACACTATAGTATCACACAGCTATTGCACACACCATGGAGCTTATGGTCTAAGGTTTGGCCAAAGTATTATTTCAAGGTGACTGATAGCAGGAGTGCTAAAGTAGGGCAAAGGGAGGTGTAGTGAGTGTGAATGGGCTCAAAATCACCCATCTCCAAGCACACTTTAACAGTTGCCATGTCTGGGATTAGAACTCCTACCTAACTGCTTTGTTACACTACAATATTGCACAGTTATCTCAAGCACCACAGAGTTATAAGGGATTAGACTTCCCCAAAGGGTTCTTTCAAGGTGACTGACATCAGCAGAAGTGTTAACATGGGCAATGGGAAGTGCAGTGCGTGTGAATGAGAGATAAATCATTCTTCTGGAAACAAACACACTCACTCACACACAACTTTACATTTGACAGGACTGAGTTTACAAATGCTACATGGATACTTATTTGTACTATAGTGTTACACAGTTATCACAAGCACCACAGACACTATAGGACTGAGGGCTACCAAAAGGAATGTCTACAGTGATTGACATCAGCACATCATGTGATATAGGCCAATGGGATGTGTAGTGGGTAGGACAGGACTCATAATGGAATTCTCTGTGTCACAGTCTGTCTCTCTCTCTTCCACAAGTCTCTGTGTATGTATGTTTGACATATTATAGTCTGCTGGCCTTAGATATGTGTGAATATTCCTATCCAATTTGTGTGTGAAGCATAAATTGTGTACAATTTAGTGTGTGTTCACAGACATCTGCAAATTACAGATGTATAGTCTGCTGTGATGTAAATATATTTCTCTAAGTGTAGGAGCATGCCCAGTATGACCTTCTATATTGAGTGTTTGAATCCATTCCAGGTAGGGTTTTGCTCCAGTCCAGGGTTTGGTGTTCTACACCTACAGCTAGCAACCTGTTTCTGCAGGATATCTGTAGATAGGTTGACAATCTGGAGGCACAATGGGCGAAAGATAGAGGGATACTGTAACTATTGCTGTCTGTGCTGCTTGTGTTACATGGTTGGTGTTAGCAGAGATAATCAGACATATGTACTGTTTTACATTGTGATGTATTATGTCATCAACTACTGACAGATATAATTATTTGTTCACAGTTATTTACCAGGAAATACAAGATGAATTAAGCTGAGTCCAGTATTTTGGGTCGCAGCTTACACATTCTTGCACACTCCTGCCATTCTGGAGGGGTAGCTACAGACATTTGCTGATGGGTCTGTGTAAATGGTCCATGACCTTGGTAGTATGGTGGCTGAGGATCTCCTTCTTGTACATATATCGACTTACCAGAATGACCATATCCTGCTGTGGCCATACCTCTCAGCTGTACAGATTCACCCAGGTTACCCAGAGGCAGGGCTCATATATCTGGGTAGTTCCCCTTCACACTGTGGTTTACAAGCAGGTTTGTAGCCACCCATTAATGGGTTTGCAGGCAGGGGTAGTATGGGCACACATCAGAGTTTCAGACTTCACACACTCCATGGTGTCCATGCTTCTACACCCTCCCTCTGTTAGTCTTTCCTCTTCTTAACATTATGCGAGCAATATCTGAGAAGTATCCCTATAGTTGGCCCTTCATCCCAGCAGCATTTATGATTGGTCCACAGTTCTTGCAGCAGGACATGAGGGGCATGCTACTGGGACTTGTCAACATGGCCTTGTATTTGTGTGCTGTTGACTGTGTTGGGTTGTTAGTTAGGACTCCATGAGATACCATACATTGGCACTACTGGGAGACACAGGCCTTTGACAGAGGACTGTAGGCCATTTGGTAGTGATGCGTGCCATCTGTAGCAGGCCAGTGCATTCTGTCACTCATACATTCCCAGGCTGTGAGCCAGTGGATTCTCCTGAGTTGACAGGGTAAGTGTGCGAGGTGTTACTCGCAATACTTCCTCTCCATATTGATTCATTTTTCTGGATGCAAGCAGGGTGCTGCTTACAGCTAGGGACACACCTGCATAGGACACCTTTTCAGCATGCCTCATTCTGTGGGTATTTACATACAGAAGTGGGGTCATACTGCACTCATTCCCAACAGCAAGGATATGACCTGTGAAAACCCTGTGGCTGATGGTTGGGTGAGCTGAGTGAGTCTGTGATATGGTAGCTACTTGTAACTGACTCACAGATATACCTGGAAAATTTCCCTTATGCTGCCTTGGGTGTGGACATAGGTAGTCTCTCATTACTTTATAACTGTGCCTTTTGTGGTCAACCAGTGATTGGCCAGACTACACCAGTATTCCATACTACACAGACAACTTATGTGCTGCTAACCTGTATGTCCACTTCCAAAGTTGTGTGCAGTTGACAGTTATATTATATGCACTCTAAGGTACTTCCACCTGTGTACTAGCTCCTCATGGTCCCCTGCAGAGTTCCTAAGCCAGCAGAGAGCAGAAAAAGCAACTTTCTTGATCATAAGTATTTTTTAAACTTTTTAGTTTGCATTTTTCGATCTTTTGAGCTTTTCGACTACTGTTTGTGCCTATATTACTGTTTTATTACCTTATTTTCCTGTTTTTGTGAGCTTATATTGTTGATTGCACTTGTGGGCTAAAGTATTGCTTAAAAGTAACAAACAGGCTAATACACTCAAGTGTACCAGCCTTTGACAGCAATTTAGTCGAAAACAAAGCATTTACTGCATTTTTTCTGTCTGTTTGCAAAAAAACAAAAAAAACAAAAAAATATTTCTCATTTCCTAAACTTTCCTAGCTAGTTGTTCCAGTGATCAGATTTTGCTGATCCCTGGACTTTGTATTTGGTTTCTGTGTTCCTCCATTTTCTTGTGTGGCCAGAGGTAGTTTCTTTACTCACCAGTGGGAGTGGGGAGTACTGAGCTGCTTGTTTGTCCTCAGAGGAGTGGTTAGAAGTAGCAACTAGTAATTCATCGGCCATTTTGGGTCATTTCCTGTTTTTTCCAGCCCCATGCTATAAAGCACGCGTTAGCGCACTTTAGCGCGATTTAGCGTACCGTTGCACACTAGGGCAGCGCCGGTTAATCAGATTTAAACTATTAGGGCTACCTAAAGTCCACTCTTCAAATTTTCCCTTAAAACTACCTTCCTCAAAGTATACTACTGTTCTATTTAGTGTATCCTACAACTATAAATTATCTCTACTTGACTCCCAAGTAGACTATTCTCTATCTGTATAGCGAAGCACTTGCTCCTACAGTACTTATCACCTTGATACAGCACTCTTGTTATAGGTTCATAGGTTCATAGGTTTATACTAGGCTATCTGCCCGAGGGCATTTATAAGCCTAGCCCATAGTTTTTTGTGGCTTACGCCACCCCTTAGTTTGGAGAAACTATGCCCATTATTTAGCTGTGCCTCTGTCGAGCAGTGACACTGAGGTAACCCCTGCTAAATGTTTTATAGAAAGTACCCCAAAAAAGCAAACCCCATTTCTCGGTCACCCACATCCCCCAGAACCTTTTCTTAAGTTTTTCTGTCTATTCCTTCTAGCATGTCGAGGGATCAGTTGCTAATGTCCTCTCCTGCTCAGCTGGTGAACCTGGGAATATTGAGGCAATGTTACAATTGCCTCATGTACACAGACAACCCTCTCCTCCTCCCACAAAACACAAATACATGCGGGAGATGCAACTATACGGCCAAACTGGAGGCTGAGCTCTCTCAACATAGAACTGGCTTGACCAGACAGGAGGAGAAGGTAACCACACACACTATAGACCCAGTCTCACATAATACCATCACAACCTCATATCATACACATAAACACACAAAGACATACTCGGAGGCTCTGATCAAAAATCTACCAAAACAGCAGAGGCCACCAAAGCAGACACCCAAACAACTACCACCTCAGAACACAACACCTGCAACACATAGACCACACAGTCAGAGTGTCAAGCAGTCACAGCCCTTAAGGCCAAACACAATGCCAGACACACTAGTCATTGGTGACTCCATAGTCAGACACACTGACGTCCCGCTCACCAGACTGAGTAAGGAGAAGGTCACAGTAAGCTGCCTGTCGGGTGCTAGAATCCGCCACATAACGCATGCACTCAGGTCTCTCAACAGCAGGTACAAGTATGACTCAATCATTGTCCACGCTGGTGTTAACGACCTGAGACGTACCTCCTTGGACTACATGAAAAGAGACATACAGGAGCTCTCTGATTATGTAGCCCAAGCAGGTATGACCCTGACCTTGAGCAGTATCCTACCTTCACCAAGAATGATGCCACAATACAGAGATAAGATGATCAGCTTTAACAACTGGCTTAAACTCTGGTGTCATTCAAAGGGGATCCAATGTCTGTCTGCCTGGGATGACATGCTGGACAAGCCACGCTGCTTCAAGGGATGGCTTGCACTTGTCACCCTTGGATTCCGGATTTGGGCAAAGGCTCTTGCCACCCCCATAGTGCCTTTTTAGGCAAGGCTCAAATTCTAAACCTACCACCCTAGAACAAAACAAAGAAAAAAAACTAAGGGTAATGCTGCTCAATGCCAGAAGTCTCAACCTCAAGATGCACGCACTCAAGGCCCTTCTCAGTATGGAGAACATCGATGTCTGTGCTGTGACAGAAACCTGGTTCAAGGCTCCTGAGAGCACCCCAGCACTATCAGGTTTTACCTCATATCATGCGTTCCGGCCCCAAAACCTGGGCAATACCAAGAAAGGAGGAGGGGTATCCATATTCATCAAGGACACCCACACCTCAAGATTGGTGGCATCGCACGATGCATCGGAAACCATCCAGGTGCAATTAACCATAGGCAAGACTGCTCTGCAATTTGTAGCATGTTACAGGCCACCCTCGCAAACTCAGGAACCTCATATGGCCTTCCTGAAAACACTGGAGATAGATAAATGTATCTCCGAACACCATCATACTAGGTGACTTCAACTACTCTAATATAGACTGGGAACACTACTCAAGCCCAAACACTCTAGCCCAAAAGTTCCTGGAATTCATAAACTCAAATGCCATGGAACAACTAGTCACCATCCCCACAAGAGGAGAAAACATACTTGATCTCATCATCACGAACATGGGAGCACAATGTTCAACGCCAGAAGTATACCCCTCACTGGTGAGATCTGATCACAAACTAATCTCGCTGGAGGTCCTCATCCCGCCCCCACCCGAAATGAAAAGACCACAGTAAAGAACTTCTCGAAGCCGACTTCACACTTCTAAAGACTAGTGTGGTCTCCTTTAAGGCCCCTGAGCCGGCGGTTAACATTACTCAAACCGCTGAATCACTTACAAATGCCTTCTACCAGCACCTGCAGGGCTGCATGGATCAGGCAATCCCAAGCAAAACAAAGACTCTTTGTACCAAAGGCAAGCGTCCAGTCTGGTGGACCCCAGCCATAAACAAACTCTACAACAAAAGGAGAAAGCTACTACAAGATAGAGCAAAATCCTTAAAAGGTAAGACACCGCTGATCACTATAAGTAAAAGCTAAGAGCTCTCATAAAATCATCCAAAGCTAATTTTGAGAAAAAATAGCTAAGGACTCTAAAGACAACCATAAGGCATTCTTTAGCTATGTCAGAAACCTAGGAGGAAACTCCCAGATATGCTCAGAATTAGTTCAAAATGATGTGAAGATTACTGATCCTACAGACATTGCCAACATACTGGCTGAAAGGTTCAGTGCAAACTTCTCCCCTCCCCTAAAGGAGAGATATCTATACCAAATGATTGTAGCCCCCCAAACATCTCTAACGCCCAGGTGAGAACTGCTCTCTCCAAGACAAAGAACACAGCATCCATGGGACCTAATGGTGTCCCCGGCTGTGTGCTCCATGAACTCAACGAGGAATTAAACCCACAGTTAGGACAGCTGTTTAATCTTAGTCTCACCTCCGGATACATACCCAGGGAGTGGCGCACAGCGACTGTGGTCCCACTCCACAAAGGCGGTGCCTCCACCGACCCTGGAAATTACCGTCCCATTAGCTTGACAAGCCTTATCTGCAAAGCCATGGAGAGGATCGTAATGGATCTCATAAATAAAGACATAGGGAACTTGCAGACTTTGGATCCAACCCAGTTTGGCTTTGTCAAAGGCAGATCATGCCTTCTAAACTTGGTTGACTTTTTCGAAACAGTCACCAAGGCCATTGACGAGGGAAAGGCAGTCCATACAGCCTACCTAGACCTGGCAAAGGCTTTTGATACAATACCTCACTCGGGTATCATTGAAAAACTCATCAACTTAAATGTAAACCCATACATTACAAGATGGGCTGCAAACTGGCTGAGTGACAGAACCCACAGGGTCAGAGTTGCTGGCGCCATGTCAGACTCAAAGCCTGTCACAAATGGTGTCCCACAGGGCTCAGTCCTGGGCCCACTCTTGTTTGGCATCTACTTTTCTGAAGTACAAGCAAACACAGGAGGGTTATGGCTGACAAAGTTTGCAGATGACTGCAAACTGGGCCGTGGTTGAAAACACATCCGACACAGATATCCTTCAGAAGGGTCTCACAGAAACGGATAACTGGTGCCAGAGCCATGGCCTAAAGTTAAATGCCAAGAAATGCATAGTCATACCCTTCGGGAAAAATAAGGTTACCCTAGCTACCATATAGGTGGCAATCCCTGAACACAGAAAAGTTATTAGGGACCTGGGAACCCAGGTTGACAGTAGCCTTTCATTCGACACTCATATTGCTAAAGTAGTTAGGAAGACCTTCTACATTGCCCACCTTATCATGAAGGGATTCACATCTAGATCAAGGGAAGTCATAGTCTCCCTATACTCATCACTCATCAGACCAATGATCGAGTACAATGCCCCACTCGGAATGTATCTGACCCGACACTTGCAGCAGCTGGAGAGGCCACAAAAGTTCCTCACCAAAAGGATAAAGGGTCTCAAAAATCTGTCTTATGCTGCCCAACTGAAAGAACTCCAGTTATATTCAGTTGCTTACCGCTTGCTCAGAGGTGACCTATGCCTGACATACAAGGCCATGTCAAACCCAGATTTGATGAACATGCTTCATCTCAAAAAATCTAGATCCCTCAGAGCCACAAGGGCAGGAGACTTAAACCTCGACACGGTTATTAATAGGACGTGCTGGAGGGATAGATTCATCACCCAAAGACTCCCTATGCTGTGGAACAAAATCCCGGTTTATGTGAGGCAGAGCACCTCGCTGGCCTTGTTCAAGAGGAATCTTGACCAATGGATGGGAGATTGCAGATAGACCCCAGGGGTTACCTCAGTGTCACTGCTCGACGGAGGCACAGCAAAATAATGGGCATAGTTTCTCCAAACTAAAGGGGTGGCATAAGCCACAAAACTATGGGCTAGGCTTATAAATGCCCTCGGGCAGATAGCCTAGTATGAACCTATGAACCTATGAACCTATGTATGGGCCCATGTTCATGGCATGTCCATCTTTCAGATGGTAACAGGTACTGACATCTGGACAGTGAGTGTGGATGACTGCTGACATGGGTATTACTGAGAAGCATTGTTGTTGACACTGCAGTTGTTAGAACATAGCCCTGTCAACCACAGTACTGCCTCTAGGCCACTGAGACACAACCCTCCATGCCTACATGCTGACCACTTCCAGACAATATTGAACACACAACAACCTAACACACAGACCCCAGCATATTGTACACATGCACCAATCTATCCTGTAGATTGGGCCAGTTTGGGCAATCTGTGCTCCACTGATATTACTCCTCACACTTGTATGTTACAGCATTTGTACATAGGATTGTGGGAGGGGCACTCCTGATGACTTTAAACATTTGCTATGACTGTACTGGTATTTCAGGTACTCTGTTGGCTTCCATTTCATATTGTATTCTGACCTATCATGCAGACTGGAGGCATATCAGTAGAGTACAGATCTCAGGTTTTATTGACCTACATTTCAGTTTCTGACTTCTTACCCTTCAGAACTAACATACAACTGCCAGACTTGTTGTAGTCTGTCTGCGTAGGTCTGGAGGGAGGCTGTTCAACATTGCCATCATTTGGAGGTCTTAGCTCAGCCTTTCTATATAGTCATCTACACCTGTCATGCTGGCTGAGGCTGGTGGTGGATATGTGAGCCTCACTGACATGCATGTATGTGTCCTATGGACGCTCACAGTTATTTGGGCCACCACATGTACTGTGGTAGAATTAGTCACCTTGTCTAATACTGCCTAGTATGTAGACACCAGTATTTGTTATGGATTTCATGCTGCCCATATAGGAGTCCACTATCTGCTGTCATCCCATTCAGCCACCAGATTCCCTTACATGCTTGCATCCATACCATAGATACAACTATCAGACCATAACTACTCGTTTCAGTAATTGATAGGAAGAGTGACTTACCTTGTGGCTGGGCCAGTACTGAGGACAGTGCTGGAGGGCTGACTATGTCGGATGCACATAGTATATTCCCTATACATGGTAAAGCACAGGTAGTGTCATGTTTTGCATCCCTTTTACTGCATGTGCGAGTCAGAGAGATATGTCATTCCCTGGGTCCCTACTGTGTCAGTGGATGTGCTATGCTTTGCCTCTTTGCCAAGGCCTGGGCATACTGGGCATGCCTCATTTTGCCTACAGGAGCCAGCTCAGGTAGTTCTTCCTCCGAGTCATTCTGTGCCTGTGATGGCCTTGGCAATCGTGGGGGGCTGTGTGGCCTTGCACCATGCTGTTCCTGCTGCAGATGTTTCCATAGGATCATATTGTGCAGCATGGCACATACTATGAACACTTGTTTACATGTAGTTGGAGAGTACTGCAAGGCTCCACCGGATATGTACAGGCAGCGGAACTGTGACTTGAGCATCCCAAACACAAGCTCTATAATGATTCTGTTTTGTGCGTGTGCCTCATTATGGAGTTCTTGTTCAGGTGTGTGTGTGTGTGTGTGTGTGTGTGTGTGTGTGTGTGTGTGTGTGTGTGTGTGCACATTTCTGAGGGGTGTCATCAGCCATGGCTCCAGTGCATAGCCAAAATCCCCCACTTGGTGGCCATATGGGATGTCCCTACTGGCAAATGACTGGTACAGCTGTCATATGCCAAATGTGGGAGTCGTGATAGCTTCCAGGGCTGCCAGCACACACATTCATGATAATGCCCTGAGCATCACACATGACCTGGCAGTTGATGGAGGGGAAGCCCCGGCGGTTGATGTAGACCTTACCCCGCTCGCTAGGTGGTGCTTTGATGCATATGTGTGTGCAGTCTATAGCACCCACTACCTCAGGGTATTCTGCTATTTGGTGGAAGAGATGCATATTGCTGGTCAGTGCCTCACGGGTGTTGAGGAAATATATGTGCTCACTGGCATGTGCTGACATGGCCTCCAGGAACTGGTGGAGTACCATGGATGCTGATGCCTATGAGATCCCCATGATATCCCCAGTTGTCCTTTAGAAGGTACCTGTGGCTAGTATTCTTTAGCCTATAGATACCTTGGTATCCACTGGGATGGTTTCCCCTCTGTTGGTTCTGTGTGTGAGGTGGGGTCAGCATAGCTCAACAATTTGCTGTAGAATGTCCCTGTCCACCCTATAGCTCTCCACTATCTCCAGCTCATGTAGGCCCTGGTAGGTTACCCTGGGTCTGTATACTATTCTCCTCCTCCTCACTGTAGGATGGTCATCAGCATTCATATCCTCACCCCCCTCAGCCTCTTGCACATATTGATGCATGAGAGTGACAGCAGCCACTAACATTTTGTTAGTTTTGTCAGGAAAAATGTCCCCGACTGTGTACAGCAGTGGTATAGAGTTTGTGGGAAAAACAGACTGAAAGGTGTTTGCATAGTTTATAGTAGTGTGCTGGGTTGCTGCCAATGTAATTGGGTGATTCTGATACATTTCACCTGCCAACTATGCTAGTTCTCCATGATTGCCTTTCTACTGCTGTTTTCCCTTCCTATTGCCTTCCCATTTAAGCCCCGAGGCATGCCTCGTTACTCATACCCAGTGCTCAGATGTGAACAGTGCTGCTATTTCCTGTTATTTTTTTATTTTGTTTAAAACTCGGTGTGTGGCACACACACCCATTTAAGCAAGGAAAACAGTGCTCAACAATGTGAGACACACCCCCACTTTCTTAGTTGTGCATAGCTATGGGCAAACACGGGCCACAGAGTTCCATTAAGCTTACAGCATGCACGACACATCCCCTTATGTGGTTTTCCACCTCTTATACAATGGTATTGCTGCACCTACACAGTTTGGTGCAAGCTAACACTGAAAGGAAATCTGTGATTCAGGATCAGTCCCCTCATTTGCATAAACCAAAATGCTAATTCATAGTTCCCACACTCACACTGAGCCTTCCCCCTTAGCAACCACTATTCCCTGGTATTGTTGTCTTATGCATGCCATTGACTATTATGTCAAAATGCAGATTTGAGTATAAAAGCTTATTTCCCCCTTTTTATTTTCATGGCTATCCCATTTGTGCACCACTGCCCCACACATAAATGGCAGAGATCGGACAAAAAAAATAAAACTTGTTTTTTATAATATTTCTCTTATTTTTCATGCATGCCTACTACATAGAACACATGCTTACTTTTGCGCTGTCATGTCCGTTTTGTAATTTGCAGAAATGTATACAGTTAGTAACCGCATACATTTCTGCAGGTTACACTATTCCTGCACAGATACCTGCCTGCTTCCTGGATTGTTAATTCACCTCATTTGCATGGTTTTCACCAGCAAATGAGGCAATTAGCATATGGCACTGGTGTCCATGCGGGAATAGTGTAGGGGCACTCATTCACATCTCGGGGACTCTATCCTAGATCGCTCATCAGCCATATTGCATGGAGCAGCTCTTGCACTATATCTGCACTCTGTACAGAGTTTGGTGAATCTGGGGAAATGTTTTATTTCTTCATTTTTGCAATTGGAAGAAGTGTAATTTCCCTGTGGCGATGTATTGGCATTGATATTGCTGTCTGCCAATTATAATGCAATGTATGACAGAGATCATGTCAGTCGCCCTGCTACACAGGGGTCCAGGAAAGTAAATATTGTGGGAAGAAATAGCCAGGGAGTTGTTATGGCTAAGTCTGTACAGACCCTAGGGCCGATAGCCTAGTATCAACCTATGAACGTATGAAAGATGAATTTGAATTATAGTCTCTTTTTGGGCACTTGAGTAGTATGTTTATTTTTTTATCAGCATAAAAGTTGGAAATGAGAGTATAACACAGAGATGAAAAGGGGAAGCAAGAAGGGGGTGGAATACACAGTGAGAAAATAAGTAGTGATCATAAAACGATGGTATAGGAACATTCTGCTTAACCTGTTAGCTCAATAATCCAGACAGCTTACAGCAATATTTGTAATTATTGGCTGACTGCAATCCTCAAAGACTTGTTAGGCAACTATACTTATTACCATGAGCAGTTGGAGCCATTCATGTAAGTTAATCAAATATCTGGGATGTTGAGAGGTATAGGTGGGAGTATTTTTTTGTGGGACATGCGCCTTTTTATTTTTTTATTTTTGAGAAGGGAAAGTTGGGGAAGGAAGTCAGAGAAGTAAGAAGTGAGTTAGATGTAGAGCTGAGATAGTAGGGAAAGGCACACATGATGGACAGGGTGTTAGGTAACACAATAAGGAGGGAGGCACACATCAGATAGAAGAAAGACAACGGTTAGTGGAGGATCGTATACCATACAGGGATGTGCATAGAAAGCAAATGAAGATGAGTGCTAGATTTGAGGATATGACTTTATGTTTGAAGAAGTAGCTTCTGCCATTTTAGACCCAGTGGGAAATTGCTCATCACCCTGGAAACAGTCAGCACTGGGTCCAGTCTCAGAAGGTGGAGTCATTACTGGTCAAGGATGCAGTTCAACTAGTCGCTGGAGCATGGTCTCCATACCAGAAGTGCTGGTATACAAAAGCTTTGACCCATCACCCTGACAATAGTCAACACAAGATCCTGCCTCGGAAGATAGAGTCAGAGATGGGCAGGGACATTACTCAATGATTCGCCAGAGCATGGTCTCCATACAGCTAGTGCGGGCATCCAACCTCCTATCTGTTTTCTCCCCCACAAGCTCTGCCAGCTGCTGATGGGTCACAAACATGTCACCTTCTCTTGCACTGCTGCTGGTGGGTACCATCACCACCCTCCAATGCAGGGCACTCCAGTGGAGATGTGAAGTCAGGACAGGATGTATTGAAGCAGCTGTGACAGGCTGGGATTCAGATGTGCTGGGTGCCTCTGGTGGTGATTGTGACATTACAGGTGCCGCCCTTTGGTGACAACAGGTGATTGTGACATTACAGGTGCTGCCCTTTGGTGACAACAGGCTTTGCCAGTGTGTTAGGTGCAGGTTGCTGTGCTGCTGCAGATAATAGTCACAGAAATGGAGAGAAATGGAAAAAAATGTACGAAAGAGAAAGAATAGTGACAGAGAGGGCAGGGAAGAGAAATACAAAAATAATGGTTAGTCTGTTCCTTATTATGTTGATTCTGATACAAGAAAGCATAACAACCTTTTACTAGCAGGACTTGCATAGGTATGTCTTCAACCTGGTTGTCTGATTATAAGATATGGGAATATGGGAGGGGAGATAAGCCAAAAACTATCCTCCCATGCAGTCTGACATAACAGAATAATAACTGATATGTATCAAGATAGCACATCTGTATTTGTGGCCAACAATGCTATATGACTGTGTATATACATAATAAACATGCTGCTGACACAATACGTACATCCAGCACAGGTGATAAGACAATAGACAAATACTTCAGAGTACAGAGACATTTTTTGCAATAGCATGTTTACCATACCTAGTGCACTCAAGTGCTCAACTCTGCTCTTGTGCATCTCTGTGTTCCTTTTCATATCCGTAAGGACAAGGGACTTAAAGGCAGTAACAAGTTATGTGTTTAGCTTAAAGATGGTATACTTATGGTATACAGGCAGTGACTGAGCTCTACCTTCAGTCTCATATCTGCATATCTGCCAAGGAGGTCAGGCTTGCATTGACCCAAGTTGCTACAGTAGTGACGGCACTGCAGCCCCCATGTATAGGAAGTCAGTAGCATGGGGGTGAGAGCCATGTCGAAACTATTCCAGTCATCAGCCTTATACTGTGATCTAGTATAGCCTCCTGCAGGATACTCAAGCTGTACTCCTTAAGCAGTTGTCCAGAAAAATGTTGGAATCCTCACACCATGTCTGTGCTCTAAAAGCAGCACTACTCTCACTTCCTCCAGCCATAATTGTCTAACTTTCAAAGATCTTGGGAAAGAATGGCAGCAAATGGTGCTCAATATAGTTCTTGAGGGTCTCATCCTCTGATTAATTACAAGCACTGGTGGGCAACTCATTTGTGTGATGGATGGCAAACTAATAAAATATGTACTCTCTATTATTATGTAAAGTATATGCACTTTATTATTTAAATTATATGCACTCTATTATTATTATGTAAATTATATACACTCTAGTATGTAAATTATATATACTCTATTATTTTGTAAATTATATACACTCTATTATTATGTAAATTATATACACTCTATTATTATGCTTCTAATGATACTTTAATGTGTGAAACATGAGTCTTTCATCCCTCTCTTGGTTGCTGAGAACACATGATCAACAGCGACTCTGTCTTCAGATTGTGAATTTTGGGACGAAAATTCCTGCCACACTAACATAATTTTCTTCTCAGTCATGTGTCAATCTGCTAAGGTATGTGTGTGGCATTGTGTAATAATCTTCACTATCTTTATCAGGTTTTGTTGTCACACAAATTGAGCAGTTTAGAGCCAGTAATGAGATGAGCCTTAATTATCATAATCATCATGCTTAGAGGGGAAAATCTGTCCATATTCAAGCACAACTTGAATCTATATATGAGCAAGAGAAAATTCCCCCAGGACTGCTCCCTATACTACTAATGAACATAAGCAACTCCTAAATGCTTTATCCCATGCATGGGTCCCCTCAAACTATCTATGGCATGATCCCAGTTATTCTCATTAGGGGTAATATATACTTATCTACCATAGGATGAATAAGGCCAATCTCTACCAAGTGGAATAGGTTAATTCAAGCAGTAAAAGGAAAGCTGACTAGGCTTAAAATGGCCTGCAGCTAGCCAAATACTTACCTATGAACCTATGACTTGTTAAACCACCTACATATTTTATTCAGTATCAGCCTCTAAACAGGTTTCATGCTAGATGACTGGAGGACAGCAACAGTCATCCCCATGCACAATGGTGGGGTATTAACAGACATGGGTAATTATAGACCCATAATCCTGATAATCTTTGTCTGTAAGACTATGTAGAGGAACATTAAGAAATTAAGAAATAAGGACACTGCTAACCTACAAGCACTTGACTCAAGCCAGTTCAGATTCATCAAAGGCAGATTCTGTCTACTTAATCTGGCTTATCTCCTTGAGAAGGTTACTGAAGCACTGGATGCATGGAAATCAGTAAATATTGCATATCTAGATCTCACAAGGCAGTCAATATCATCCCACTGTTAAGTATCACAGATAAACACTTCCAGCTAAATGTAAATCTCTATGTAACTCATTGGATAGCAAATTGACTCATAAAAAGAATTATCGAAATTAGTGTGGATGGCTCTGGCTCCTCCAAAACATCTGTCATTAGCCATGGATCCTAAGGTTCAGTCCTTGATCAACTCCTGTCTAGCATTTACTTCTTGGATGTCAATGCAAATATTAAGGGTTCATCAGTGACCAAGTTTGCAGATAGCTGTAATCTTGAGGCTGTCATAAACTCCTCAGATAACACCAAACCCATCAAGAGGGCCCTTCCTAAGCAAATAGCTGGTGTCAAAACCATACACTAAAACTAAATGCAAGAAATGCATAGTTTTATCCTTTGTCAAGCATGACTTCTCTTGTAACTATCAAATTGACAACAACCCCCCAAAAATAAATCCACTAGTCAGGGATCAGGGAACCTATGTGAACAGTGAGCTGTCCTTTAATCATCACATATCCACTATTGTAAAGAAGTATTTTTTTTATTGCATAACTTACATTTAAAGGTATGGAGTACAGGTCCAGGGATGTAATCATTCCACTGTGCTCAGCTCTCATCAGGCCAATCCTTGAAATTAATGACCCATTCAATATGTACCTGTTCAAATACTTGTCAAAACTAGAGTGACCAAAGTGCTTTCTCACTAGAAAACATCAAGGCCCTCAATCACAAAATCTATGCAGACACTCACAAAGCCTTATCTCATTTCTTGGTATAATACAGGCTACTAAGAGGGGACCTCTGCCTCAATAATAGGCCCTCTGCAGACCCTATTCTCTTGTACATATTGCACATTTGCAAGTCCAATGATAGCATGAATACCCACTCATGGGATCTCAATCTCTTTTGCAACATAAACAGAACATGGTATGTGTCACATAGAATAACTCTTCTATGGAAATGTGCCTCCTTTATGGAACTGTCTTCCACTCTACATTAAATGAAGTACTTCTCTTACTCCATTCAAATATAATTTGGATGAATGGATGGGAAACCACAAACTCATTCCTAGTTTAGCACCTAAGTAGCTCAGGATAGGGACAACAAATAAAGGTACGTACCTATTCTTGTTCTGCCTACTTCTGGGTTATTTGTATGCACAATATAAGGGCTACAAACTACAATGGGAGTATAAGGCTAGGCTTCTTAACATCCTCAAAGATAATAGCTTAATATTCCTCACAGCTGCTCTTGGTTTTGCTACTTTGCCTGAGAGCTACAGAGAATCTGCTGCATCTAAAGCCATCTTCTACTAGAATAATGAAATTAAGTATCATTTTCCACTTCTGCTGATTATTTCTACTGTATTTCATAAGAATCCTGTATAAATTGTTAGATTTATTGCACTTTAATAGAGTTTCAAAGCTGACCTATTTCTACTGCTGCTTTAGTACCTAATTACATTGTGCGTGCTAGTTTTACAAGACAGTAGTATATAAATTGTGTGGTTTCCCAGCACTTGATCCCTAAAACCAACATTTTTATATTGAGGATTTTCTGGCTGCATTTCTATGGCAGAAGCATGGTGTAGCAAACCTATCTGAGTTGGAGGCTGCTGGCTGAAAGCTTATTGTGTGTTTTCCTGATTGGTCTGTAGGCCTTGCTGTTGTAAGACTTGTTTTTCTGATTCTACATAAGTCCAGTGTTTGCACTATGCTGCTCTCCTTGCAGTGGTAGTTAGCAGTGCCCTGTATAGATGCAAATGCTTTCAAGTTAAGATTTCCCTTAGAATAGCTATCTCTGCAACCTTCCCCAGTCCTCTGCTGCTCCAGGAGCATCTGAGTTGTGAGCAGAGCAGCATCATCTTGTCGTATAGCTGCAGTTCACATTGAGTATAGCACCCATTCTTCATCCGTGTGCTATCATCCTAGTCCAGTTAACTCACCCACTCTTGTCCCTGGTTAAATCCATAGTAAAAAAAAACTGAAACCATGGATAGGTACTTTCCTGCTATCTCTGTGACCAGCCTGCTGGACATGGGCATCTTGAAGAAATGTAGCAGTTGTCTCATGTATACTACCCACCATTTAATCCTGAAACAGTCAAACATATGTGAGAGACGTAGCTACAGTATGAAAACTGAGACACAGCTCTCACATATTGACAGATCAAATGATGAGCAGGTTTTCAGCAAATGCACATTCCCCTCACTAAATAAGGTCTCTACACATAAACCCATATATGCAGAGATATTCACAAGTAACTTACCAAAACCTCAGAGGCCTCCAGTATGCTGCCCTCAGAAACCACCCACAAATAAATTAAGTCAACACCAACCACTACACATAAAAATATACATCAGTGTCTCCAAAAGTAGGTCCCTTTAAGGCAAAACACCATACATTCAAGACCCTTGGTCATAAGAGACCCCATTGTGAGACACATGGATGCCTTCTTCACCAAGCTGGATAAAGAGAGGGTTACAGTCAGTTGCCTGCCAGTGGTCAGGATTCACCAGATCATGCAGGCAGTCAGGTCACTCAACCACAAGAACCAGTATGACTCAGTCATAATCCATGGTGGTGTGAATGACCTCAGACATATGTCCCTGGACTATATGAAGAGACACATGATAGAGTCTCTGAATACGTGTTGCAGGCTGGTATGAGCCTCACACTGAGCAGCAGTCTATCCTTACTAAGAATGATACCACAATACAAACAGAAAATTATTGACTTTAATAACTGGCTTAGTTACTAGCATCATTCCAAGGGGATCCAGTATTCATCAGCCTGGGATGACATGATGAACAGACCACACTGCTTTGCCAGAAATGGTCTGCACCAGTCACCATTAGACTTTTGAATACTGGCCAAGGCATTAGTCACCGCCATAGTGCCTCTTTAGGCAGTGCCAAACCTACAGACCTAACGACATAACAAAATCTTGTAATGCCAAGCTGAAAGTATTACTGCTCAATGCTAGGAGTCTTAGCAAGAAACTGCATTCCATGGAATCTTACCTCACCCTGGAGAGTGCTCACATCTGTGTAGTTATAGAGACATGGTTCAAAGCTGCAGAAAGCACCCCCGCAGTGCAAGTCTACAATGCCTATCACACATTCAGACCACCATCTGAAAAGGAAAAAAATGGGTATCCTTGTCATAATATTCACAAAACATGGGGGGGCATTGCACCCTCTCCAGTGTAATATCCTCATTGATAAGATAAGATCATAAATTGGTCTGTGTTGAAATAAATGTAATGGTAGAACCCCCATCAAGCCCTAAAACCCTAAAGACTTTTTCCAAGGCAAAGCTGCTTCTAAGTGACAGAATAGGTAATGTTAAAGCTACCGCTAACCCCAAAAACACAGACACCAATGCAGAAGTGCACACAAATGCCCTGTACAACCACTTAAACAAGTGCATAGAAAAGGCAGTACCTGACCAAACTAAACCCAGGTGTAGCTGGAAAAACAAGCCACCCTTGTGGACCTCTGGCATAAATAGACTGTACAAACTATACAAAAGAAGGAAACAATTCCTGTCTACAAGTAAGTGGAAGGTGCACAACAAAGAAAACATACCCTAGTAGTCTCAGCAGGAAAATCAGAGAACTAGTCAAGTCTTTAAAGTTAAATATGAGACTGCAATAGGCTCCCAAGCAAAGGATAACCACAAAGCATTTTTAGTTATATCAGAAATCTTAAGGGCAACACTCAACAATGTGCTGAGTTGGCTGTAGATGGCACTATCTATACTCAGCCAGAAGAAATAGCAAACCTGCTGGCCAATAAATTCAACTTAGATTTCATCCTCTCATCACCTCTAGTCATTCCCCATGAAATACCCACTACCATTCCTTTGCCTGTTATCACAAAAGAATATGTCATTACTGCACTCTCTAAAGCTAAAAACATGGCATTAATGTGTCCTGATGGAATCCCAGGGTGCCTATTAAATAGTTTAAAACATAACTTGGCAGACCCACTGAAATCTCTATTTAACCACACTCTCCAGACAGGCTTTGTTCCAATAGAGTTGAATACAGCAACAGTCATTCCTCTGCACAAGGAAGGACCATCAACTGACCCAGGAAACTAATGACCCATAGTATGATTAGTCTCATATGCAAGGCTATGGAAAGGATAACCATGGATCTGATTAACAAGACATAGGAAATCTCCAGACTGTAGACCTAACACAGTTTGGTTTTGTAAAGAGCAAGTCTTGCCTGCTTAGCCTGCTGGACTTCTTTGAGAAGGTCACCAAGACCATGAATGAGGATAAAACAGTGTATACCACCTATTTTGACTTGGTGAAGCCATTTGCCCAATACCCCACTCAGGTATTGTAGATAAATGCACCGGGCATAAACCTCTACATCACCACATAGATAGCCAAATGGCTCATGGATAGGATACATGTTGTTAGAGTGGGGGAATCCACATCCAGCAAGAGGCCAGCCACTAGTGGAGTACCGCAGGATTCAGCGCTGCGCTGCCTTCTGTTTGGGATTTATTTCTCAGATGTCAAGGCAAATGTAGATGGGCTTTAGCTAACAAAGTTTGGTGATGACTGCAAGTTGGGGGCAATCACTGACTCCCCAAACAATGTTGATATCCTACAGAAAGTAGTGACACAGACTAATGATTGGTGTTAGAGCCATGGCATCAAACTAGATGTGAAGAAGTGCATAATAATGCTCTTTGGGAAGTCAAATGCCCCTGCAAATTACAGCATTTATAGCACCTCCCTAAGAGCAGATCCAGTGGTTAGAGATCTTGGTACTCAGATACATATTAATCTGAAAGTTGACCATCATGGTCATGAAGAAATCCTTCTACGTGGCTCAGCTAATAAATAAGGGCATGGCATACAGATCTAAGGATGTCATAGTACCACTGTACTCAGACCTCATCAGACCAATAATCAAGTACAATGCACCCGTTGGCAAATACTTTGCCAGGCACCTGCAACAGCTGGAGAGTCCTCAGAAGTTCCTCACCAAAAATATAGTCCATAACAAACATGTCATATGTGAGCTGATTAAAAGCCCTAGCACTGTATTCAGTTTCCCAATAATTCCTGAGGGGTGATCTATGGCAGACCTACAAGGCTATTTCTGACCCAGCCCTGATGGAAATGTTGCACATTCACAAAACTGGCTGCACAAGGGTTACTTGCTCCAAAGTGCTGAACCTGATCTCTGACATGAATAGATCATGTTGGAGAGACAGATATGTTGTGTCCCAGAGATCACCCCTTCTGTGGAATAGACTGTGCGGTGTTGCAATGGGCACTAAGATGGCTCCAACATACACAAATCTTGTCTTAAGTACATGGGAACATGAATCATTACCGTTCATAAAAGCTAATCATTACATAGATGATATATTTTTGTATGGAAGGGTAGTGAACAGGAGCTTCTTGATTTTGTAAGGTCATTATCTGATAGTATTGTTTTTTTTTAAATTTGTCATTTCTGGTTGTGGACACTGTTATCTCCTAGGCACTGCTATTACTTTAGATTCTACTACTGGCCAATCGCACTCCTCAATATTCAGAAAAGACACATATAGGAATAATTTTCTTGACTTTTGCTGCCAACATCCTTATTTTATGAAGGTTAACTTGGTCTGAGGACAGTTTATCCGACCATCACGTTTAATTAGTGATGATTACATCTTTATCGCTGAATAGTATATTTTTGCAAAGAATATGTATATTAAGGAATTATCCCCAAGAATTATTACAGAGAATATTTGAGGAAGTTCTAACAAACTGCTATACTTAGTTCCAGCCTATCATTCACTTTTGTTTTACTCAATCAGCCAATGATCAACCTAAAAGAGATATAACATTAAGCTTCCCAATTCCTATAAGCAGGGATATGTCAGGCATCAGAAGTATCCTCATGAAAAATTGAGACATTATTGCTAACAGTCAATCGGTAAGTAAGGTGCTTGGCATTACTCCCAGCTTTGCATATAACAAGACTAGAACCCTTAGAATGCACTTTGAAAACAGAGATCCACCATTTTATACAGAACAACCTGACTTTAATCAAGGCCATAAATGAAAGCATATGTGCAATAACTGTATAGTCTGCAAATATATTTATACTGGTGAACAATATGATTTCCACATTGCAATTATGTGGTGCATTTTACTAAATATTATGACTATCACTTTAAGTGTGTAGTATATGCTGCAACGTGCAAATCCTGCAGTTTTTATATTGGAAAGACATGCCACAATCTGTCAGATCGGATTAAAGAACATTTGTTTGCAATACACCATAACAATGATAATAATGCCTTGGCTAAACACAAGGAAGTTTGTTTTAATTTCTCAAGGTTTCATTTCTTTGTTCTTGAACAAGTTGATATGTTTTTGGTGATTGTGATAATCTCTTACAGGTCAGAGAAATTAAATGGCAATTGCTGTTGAATGCCGAGGCTACTCCTGGTTTTAATGAGAACATTAATATAAAGTGTGCATTTCACTGGCTTACCTAAAGCCCTCCCCTTTCATAAATATGCATATATTATAAATAGACCAAGCAAGCTACCATAGCTTCTCAAAATTCTATTCTTCTGTTATTGGTTACTGTATTTGTATTTTTTAAAAATCTTCATGTCTTTGATTGCACATTTAATATTATAAGTATTCTACTGTATATTTCTACCGCATCTTTTCCTTGTTACTGTATTCTGATGAAGTTCTTTGCATCATTAAAGGACACAAGCGCTTAATACCAGTATATATATATATATATATATATATATATATATATATATATATATATATATACATACACACACACACACACACACACACACACACTCATATATACATATGTATACATAGACCCCAGGATTCAGCAAGCTCTGCACGGTGTGCTGGAATAGTGCAGGAGCAGCTGGAGACAATATGGCCGCCGAGAGATCCAGGAACAAGCTCCCTGGACATGCACGAGCGCTCCTGCACTATTCCTGCACAGACACAGCTCCTGTATGCAAATTACTCCATTTACAGATGAAAACCATGCAAATGAGGTGAATTTGTGATCCAGGAAGCTGGCAGCCAGCTGTGCAGGACTAGTGTAGTCCACAGAAATATAATCGGTTAGTAACCGAGTACATTTCCGCAAACTACAAAACGTAGCCATGACAGCTCCAAATAAAGGGTGTATATAAAGTGGAAAGCATGCCAATGGTCAAGTATATGGCCATTGGCATGGAAAACAGTTGCAAAAAAATATATCTTTTATTTTTTTTTAGCCGATTTCAGCTGTTTAAGTGTAGGGCAGTAGTGTGCAAATGGGATCGGGCCGAAAATAAAAAAAACTTGAAATAAGCATTCTATCCAAAATCACAATGTTGCCATTATATACAGTGGTAGGCAGAAGACAACATGGCCAGTGAATAGTGGTTGCTAAGGGGGAAGGCTCAGTGTCAGACTTGTACCTAGGCATTAGCAGGCAATCCTATGCAAATTATGGGAATGATACTGAATTCCAGATTCCCCCTTATGGCTAGCCTGCACCTAACCCTGTAGGTGGAGGAAGACCATGGTGCATGCCTAAGAGCTAGCTGACATCATAGAGGGGTATGTCAGGCCTACTATAAGCTTATTGGAGCCCTGTGGCTTGGGTTTGCCTTTAGCTTAGCAGAGCTAAGCAAGGGGGTTTGTCTGAAGCTGCCAAGCACTCTTTACATTGCCCAAGCAGGGGTGCCTGCCACCCACCATGTTTTAAAAGAAAAAAAAAGTAAAGCAGGAAATAGCAGCTCCATGCACATCTGAGCACTCTGTTTGCATGGCATGCCCCTGGGCTTAAACAGGAAGGCAATGGGAAGGGAAAGCAGTAGTAGGAAGTTAATCAAGGTGAACTTGCATAGCTGCCAGATGAAATGTATCAGAATCAGCCAATTACACAGGCAGCAGCCCAGCCCAGCTCAGCACACCACTATAAACTATGCAAATACCTTTCCCCTCTGTTTTTTCCACAAACTCTACACCACTGGTGTACACAAGCGGGGAAATATTAACAAACAAAAACAACAAAATGATAGGGGCTGCAGCAGCTATCATAAATTAACACGTGGAAGAGGCTGAAGGTAATGAGGATGAGAATGCTGATGACCAACCCACAGTGAGGAGAAGGAGGAGAGTGTACAGACCCAGGGTAAACTACCATGGGATAAATGAGCTGAAGATAGTGGAGCACTATAGGTGGACTGGGACCTCCTACAGCAAATTGTTGAGCTGTGCCGGCCACACCTCACACACAGAACAAAGAGAGGGGAACCCATCCCAGTGGCTACCAAGGTATGTGTAGGCCTAAACATACTAGCCACAGGTACCTTAAAAAGGACAACTGGAGATATCATGGGGATCTCACAGGCATCAGCATCCAGGATACTCCACCAGGTCCTGGATGCCATGTCAGCACATGCCGGTGAGCACGTATATTTCCACAACAGTCATGAGGCGTTGACCAGCAATATGTGTCTCATCCACCAAATAGCAGAATACCCTGAGTTAGTGGCTGCTATAGACTGCACACACATATGCATTAAAGCACCACCCAGTGAGCGGGGTAGGGTCTACATCAACCACAAGGGCTTCTGTTCCATTAACTTCCAGGTCGTGTGTGATGCCCAGGGCATTATAATGAATGTGTGTGCTGGCTTCCCTGGAAGCTATCATGACTCCCACATCTGGCATATGACACAGCTGTACCAGAGATTTGCCAATGGGAACATCCCTTATGACCACCTAGTGGGGAATGCTGGTTACGTACTGGAGCCATGGCTGATGACACTCATCAGAAATGCACAGACACCTGAACAAGAACTCCATAATGAGGCACACACACAGACCAGAATCATAATAGAGCATGTTTTTTGGGACGCTCAAGTCAGGGTTCCAGTGCCTGGACACATCCAGTGGAGCCTTGCAGTACTCACCAGCTACATGTACCCATATTGTCATCGTATGTGCCATGCTACACAATATGATCCTGTGGAAACAGCTGCAGTAGGAACAGCATGGGGCAGGGTCAGGCAGCCCCCCACCATTGCCAAGGCCTGCACAGGTACAGAGTGACTCGGAGGAGTAACAACCTGAGCCGGACCCAGTAGGCAGAAGGAGGTGTGCCCAGTATGCTCAGGCCATTGCAAAGAGGCAACACATAGCACATACACTGACACGGTAGGAACCAGGGAATGACATCTCTCTCTGACTCGCACATACAGTAAAAGGGATGCCAAACATGACACTACCTGTGCTTAATCATGTATAGGGAGTGTACTATGTGCATCCAACATAGTCAGCCCTCTAGCACCATTCTCAATACTGGCACAGCCACAAGGTAAGTCACTCTCCCTATCAATTGCCGAATGGAGTAGTATATGTTGTTACTTGTATCTGTGGTATGGATGTGAGCATGCAAGAGAATCGGGTGGCTGAATGGGATGCCAGCAGATAGTAGACACCTATGGTGGCAGCATGAGATCTGTAACAAATACTGGTGTCACCATAATTGCCAGTACTAGACATGGTTAAAAAACTCACTGCAGGAAACGTGGTGGGCCACATGTGTGCCCATAGGACACACACACATACCAGTCAGGGAGGTTCACATACCCAACAACAGTCTCAGCCAGAAGGACAGGTGTAGACAAACACAAACAAAGGCTGTGCTAAGGTCTCTGATTGATAGCTATGGAGAACATCCCCCCTCCAGACCTGCACAGACAGACTACAACAGGTCAGGCAGTGGGATGTTAGTTCTGAAGGGTAAGAAGTCTGAAACTGAAATGTAGGTCAATCAAACCTAAGACCTGTAGTACACTGATATGCCTCTAGTCAGCATGATAGGTTAGAATACAGAATTAAATGGAGTACCTGAAATACCAGTACAGTCATAGCAAATGTGTACAAGTGTCAGGTATCCCCCCCAATCCTATGTAGAAATGTAGTAACATGTATGTGTAGGTATAATAATAGTGGAGCACAGATTACCTGAGCCGGCCAAAGTAGCAGGATAAATTGTAGCATGTGGACAATATGCAGGACTGTGTGTGTTAGGTTGGTGTGTGTTGTATATTGTGTGAGGGTAGTCAGTATGTAGGCATGGTGAGGTTTGTCCTGGTGGCCATTGGCCAGTACTGCTGATGGCAGGGCCAAGTTCTCACAACTGCAGTGCCTAAAACAATGCATCCCAGCAAAACACATTCCAGCAGTAAGCCATAATAAATTTTTGAAAGTAATATTTGTCACCATCCTAAAGATGGACATGTCATGAATGTGGGCCCAGACATACAAACAGTACACAGGTGGAAATACCCTAGACAGACAGTGTATAATATGTTACTGTCAAATGGACTCACCTTTGGAATTGTACATGCAGGTTAGCAGCACATTAGTTGGGTTTATAGTAGGGAATATCAATGTCATCTGGCCAAACACTAGCAGACCACAAAGGTTACAGGTATGAAGTATTGAGAAACAGGTGATGTCCCTGCACAAGTCATCATAAGTGTAATGCCTCATGCATATCTGTGAGTCAAATGCAAGTAGTGTCCATAGCACGCATGCACCCAGCTCACCCCACCATCAACCACAGGTACTTCTCTGGTCTTATCCCTGCTGTTGGGATTGAGTACAATATGACCCCCACCTCTGCATGGCAATAGCCAAAGAATGTAGCATGCAGAACAGGTGTCCCATGCAGGTATATCCCTAGCTGTAAGCAGCACCCTACCAGCATCCATACCACTGGATCAATAATGACAGAAAGTATTAGCATTAAAACTTTGCACACCTACCCTGTCACCCCAGGGGAATATAGTGTTTTGCAGTATGGGACTGTAGGAGTGACATAATGCAATGGCCTTCTACTTCTGGCCTGCATCACTACCAAATGGCCTACAGTCCTCTGCCAAAGGCCTGTGTCTCACCCGTATTGCCAATGTATGTTATGTCATGGACTCCCAAATAACAACATAACACAGTCCACAGAACCCAAATGCAAGGCCATGTGGACAAATCCCAGTAACATGTCCACCATGTCCTACTGCATAAAATGTGGACCAACACCGAATTACTGCTGGGATGAGGCGATAACTATAGGGAACTTATCAGATAATGTTTGCATAATGTTTGGAAGAGGATAGAATAATAGACGGGGGTAGGAACATGGGCAGCATGGAGTGTGTAAAGTCTGAAACTCAGCTGTGTGCACATATTATCCCTGCCTGCAAATGCAGGAATGGGTGGCTACAAACCTGCTTGTAAACCACAATGTGAATGTCCAGAATTATGACCCCTGCCTTTGGATAACCTGTGTGACTCTGTACAGCTGTGACATATGGCCACAGCAGGATATGGCCATACTGTCACGTCGATGGATATACAAGCATGGGATCCTCAGCCACCACTGTACCAAGGTGCTGAACCATTTACACAGACCCAGCAGCAAATGTCTGCAGCTTCCCCTCCAGAATGGCAGGATTGTGCAAGAATATGTAGGCTGCAGATCACAATACTGGACACAGCTGCATTCACCCTGTGTTCCCCAGGATATTACTGCAAGCAAATATGTATACCTGACAGTAATTGATGACATAAAACATCACAGTGTAAAACAGTACATGTGTCTGAATATCTCTGCTAACACCAAGACCATGTAGCAAAAGCAGCACAGACACAATTACCTACAGTAACCCACTATCCTTTGCCCATTTTGACCCCATATTGTCAACTGATCTACAGATATCCCACAGAAACAGGTTACTAGCTGTAGGTGTAGAACACAAAAGCCTGCACTGGAGTACAACCTACCTGGAATGGATTCACACATTCAATACAGAAGGTCATACTGGGCATGCTCCCACACTAAAGCCCATGTCTGACAACAAAATGCTGAAAGCTCATACTGGACATACTCACACACTTACAGAAATGAAGTCCATGTCTGGCGACAACAGTGGACTATACATATTTGATAGTCACAGATGTTTGTGCACACATTCCTCAGTACACACCAGTCATGCTTTACAAACACATTGGATAGGAATACACACATATATCCAAGGACAACACACTATAATAGGCCAAAATTACACATACATATATGTATGGAAGAGAGTGACAGACAGTGACAAAGAGCCTCCCATCATGAGGCCTGACCCACCCAGTACACATCCAATTAGCTAAAACCACATGATGTGCAAATGTCAATCACTGTAGACATTTGCCTCTGGTATCCCTCAGGACTATAGTGTCTGTGTTGCTTGTGCTAACTGTGTAACATGACTGTACAAGTCAGCAGTCATCTAGCAGTTGTATACACGTACCTGTGGAATATAAACCTGTGTGTGCCTGAGTGTTGTGTTTCTGCTTCCAGATGAATGGGTTATGGCCCATGCACACATACTGCACTCCCCATTGCCCTACTATGGCAAGCCTGCTGATGTCTTTACCTTGAAATACACTTTTGGGGAAGGAGTAGCCCTGTAAGCTCCATGGTGCATGCATAACTGTGTAATACTATAGTGTGATGTACTAGTTAGGTAGGAGTTTTAATCCCAGACATGGCAAGTGTGTGTGTTTGTTGGTCTGTGTAGGGATCACTGCTTTTGAGGCCATTCACACTCACTAAAATTTCAAGTGCCCTACTTTGGCAGGGCTGCTGATGTCATTCACTCTGAAATACACCTTTGGGGAACTAATAACCCAATAATCTCTGTGGTGTGTCCTATAATTGCGTAATGCTACAGTGTGATGTACTAGTTAGGTATGAGTTCTATTCCCAGACATGACAATTGCTGAACTTTGTGTGTGTGTGTTTATCTGTATATGGATCAATGCTTTTGAGGCCATTCACAGTCACTTCCATTGCCCTTCTTTGGCAAGCCTACTGATGTCATTCACCTTGAAATACACCTTTGGGGAAGAAGTAGCACAGTAATCTCTGTGGCACATCCTATAACTGCATAATGCTGTAGTGTAAGGTACTATTTAGACAGGAATTATTTTCTCAGACATGGCAACTGTAGAACTTTGTGTATGTTTATCTGTGTAGGGATCAGTGCTTTTGAGGCCATTCCCAGTCACTACAACTTCCATTGCCCTACTTTGGCAATCCTGCTGATGTCATTCACTTTGAAATATACCTCTGTGAAAAGGATAACCCAGGGGATCCTATTAGAAAACCAAACGCTTGAAATGTCGAATGTCATATGGTCGACACCATATGATCGACATTTCAAGAGTTCAAAGGTTGAACATAACGGCACTATATGGTGCAGAATGGGAGAATTTCCCTTTTCTGTACTGAAGTGCAGTCTTGGAGTTGGTATATTTAAGTTGTGGGGTGTGGGGGGGTGCATGGGGGCTTGCCCCCCTGCTCGCAACATTAAGGTAAGTTTTTCTTTTTTTTTATTGTATATTCGATCTTTCAAACTTTGACCATATGTTGTCGAACATATGGAATTCGAAGTTTTGAAAGTTTAAATATATAATATAGACCCAAAAATCAGTAATCTCTGTGGTGCATCCTATAACTGCGTAATGCTGTACTGTGATGTATTAGTTAGGTAGGAATTCTGTTCCCAGACATGGCAACTGTGAAACTCTGTGTGTCTGTGTGTGTGTGTGTGTGTGTGTGTGTGTGTGTGTGTGTGTGTGTGTGTGTGTGTGTGTGTGTGTGTAGGGATCAATGTTTTTGTGGCCATTCACAGTCACTAGGCACACCTAAAAATGGAGAACATCGATATCTGTGCAGTAACATAGACCTGAGCCAGAGCTCCAGTGAGCACCCCTGTAATACCAGGTACAGCTCTCACCACACCTGTCGGCCACCAAACCAGGACCAAACCAATAAAGGTGGAGGAGTGTCCATATTCACCAAGGATATTCACACAACCAGGCTACTTGTCCAACAGAATGTGTCTGAAATACCCCCGGTGCAACTAACACTAGGTCAGACCACAATCCAAATGATATAGCTTGCTACAGATCCCCACCATGCCCCAAGATTCCCACTACAGCTTTTGAAACCTACTGGGAAATATTATGATACAACCAAACACCCTAATCCTGGGTGACTTACACTACCCTGCCATTAACTGGGAAAAATTCTTGTGGATCTACACCTGTGCCCAACGGTTCTTGGAAGTCATAATTCCCAATTCCCTGGATCAAGTAACCCATAGTCCCACCAGTGGCTCAAATATCCTAGACCTGGTCATTACCAACATGGGAAATCAATGTTCCATATCTATAGTTACCCCATCAGTGGTCAGGTCTGCACATGAGCTAATCCCCCTTAACATCCATATCCCTCCTCCACACCCCAGTAAGGAAACCTTTGTAACACACATCTCCAAAGTCAACGTTATGCTACACATGTCAGATGTGACTAACGTCATGACGCCCATGCAGATGGGAACTGAAAGAATGACTGCTGAATCCTATATGAAGGCACTGTACGAGCACATCCACTCTTGCATGAATTGTGCCATCCAATATAGAACCAAGACGCTCCCCACCAAGAAAAGGAAGCCAATGTGGTGGCCCCCTGCCATAAACATACTGTACAACAAAAGGAAGAAACTGTTGCAGAAATGGGGTAATTTCCAATATGCAAAATACTCCCTTACCAGCCACAGTAATAAGCTGAGATCCCTCATAACATCCACCAAAGCTAGTTACGAACATAATATAGCCAAAGATGCCAAAGACAACTGCAAGCCGCTCCATAGCTATGTCAGGAATCTAAATGGCAATGCTCAGATCTGCTCTGAGCTACAACAGGATGGTATTAAATATACTGCTCCCAAGGATATTGCCAATATCCTGGCAGATTAATTCAGTTCCAACTGCACCCCCCTCCCACCCCCGAAAGGACACATCTCAACACTGAAAGACTGACAGATTCTGGTAATAACAACCACATAGGTAAAAACCACACTCTCCAGAGCTAAGACAACAGCAGCCATGGGACCAGTCAACATTCCGGGCTGTTTACGACATGAAATACAAAATGAACTGGCACCTCACCTACGTGCCATCTCTAATCATAGCCACACCTCAGGCTTTGTGCCTACTGTGTGGTGCACAGCTACAGTTATCCCAGTCCACAAGGGGGGATCCACCTTGGATCCTGGGAGCTACAGCCTCAGCAGTATAATGTGCCTGATCTGCAAGACCATGGAATGTATTAACATGGAAATTAAAACAAAGACATTGGCAACCTGAAAACACTGGACCCCAACCAGGTTGGGTTTGTGAAGGGCTGATCATGTCACCTCAACCTGATTCACAACTTTGAATCAGTCTCCAGAGCTGTGGACGAGGGTAAGGTGGTTCACACAGCCTATCCGGACCTCGCCAAGGCCTTTGACACCATCCCCCAGTCTGGAATCATAGATAAATGTATCAAGCTGGCCATTAATCCCTATGTCACCTGATGGGCTGCCAACTGCTGTACTGACAGAGCCCACACTGTAAATGTAGATGACACCAATCCTAGCGCCAGACAAGTGACAGTTGGAGTACCTTATGGTTCAGTCCTGGCACCGCCCTTGTTTGTCATCTACTGTTCTGAAGTACAGTCCAACAATAAGGGACTCTGACAAACAAAGGTCGCAGATGACTGCACACTGGGAGCCAATATTGAATCCCCAGATGATGTGGATATTCTACAGAAGGGCCTTACAAAAAGACATGTTGGTGCCTGAGTCATGGCCTCAAGATCAATGTCAAGAAATGTATAGTTATTCCCTTTGGGGAAGGACGTGTACCTGTGAAGTACCACATAGGTGGCAGTACACTAAATACCTAAAGTGTGATAACAGACTTAGGGACACAGGTGGACAGTGGTCTCATCTTTGATAACCACATCATCACAACAGTCAGGACATCCACCTGTGTGGCACACCCCATCCCTAAGGGCTTTACCTCCAGGAAAAAGGAGGCCATTGTCCCACTGTAGTCATCTCTCAGTAGACCCAGTACAGACTACAATGGCCCTTTATGTATGCACCTCACAAGACATCTGCAACAACTAGAAAGGCTGCAGACATACCTCACTAAAAGAACCACAAGCCTAAACCTGATGCCCTATGCTGACCATCTGAAAATTATCCAGCTATACTCTGTCACATATCGTGTTCTCAGAGGCGATCTCTGCTTAACATACCATGCCATGTCAAACCCACAGCTGTTGGACATGCTACACTTAAAGAATTTCAAACCATCACAGCCACATGCTCCAGGGATCCAAATATTGTCATTACAATGAACAATACATGCTGGAGGGATGTGTTCCTGACTCAGAGACTTCCCAGACTCTGGAATAGACTTCCCATACATGTCAAGCAGAGTGCCTCTTTGGCCCTCTTCAGAAGGAACCTGGGTGATTGGATGGAAGATAGGAAATTGACCCCGGGGATCATGTCAGTTGTCCTGCTAGACAGGGGTCCAGGGATGTAAATATTGTGGGAAGACATAGCCAGGGAATTGTCATGGCCATGCATGTTTAGGCCCTAGGGCTGATAGCCTAGTACCAACTTATGAACCTATGAACCTATGACCTACACTGTCCATTGCCCAACCTTGGCAAGGCTGCTGATGTCATTCACTTTGAAATACACCTTTAGAGAAAACTAGCCCTGTATGCTCCATGGAATGTGCTATAACTGTGTAATACTGTAGTGTGATGTACTAACTAGGTAGGACTTCTAATCACAAACATGGCAAGTGTAAATGTTTGTGTGTGTGTTTGTTTGCCTGTGTAGAGATCAAGCTTTTGAGGCCATTCACAGTCACTACAACTTCCATTGCCCTACTTTGGCAAGCCTGCTGATGTCATTCACTTTGAAATACACCTTTGGGGAAGGACTAACCCAGTAAGCTCCGTGGCACATGCTATAAATGCATAATACTTTAGTGTGATGTACTAGTTAGGTAGGAGTTCTAATCCCAGACATGGCAACTGTGAGACTTGGTGTGTGTATGTGTTTGTCATATGTATCTTGTGTGGAGGTAGCTGTCAGTGTGTAGCAACAGGACTCAATGTGAAGTGTTTTGCAAATTTCTTATATGGTGGCCTACTATATGTCACAATGCCCACCTTACAAGGATAGCAGATGTCAAATGGCAGAGAGGCTGGGGGTAGACAATCCATACCGCTACATGTGACATCATGGCTTAGGGAACAATACAGTCAGCCCCTGTATTACCCAGAGAACACTTTCCACCCATGTCTCCTACACAAAAACACTCAGCTAGGCAAACCACCACTGTGTTGGTAGGTCCTTGCATATTGCCCACAGATAGTAACCATGGTTGTGACTGCAGTGGACTACAGAGGACATGGCACCGTGCCCCATCCCTACAATAGGCAAATCATTACATATGGTGCTCCTGCGCTATGTTCCCCACTGGGTGCCTGCAACAACTGTAGAGCCAGCAAATGTAACCCACAAAGTACATACCATCCCTTATACACATGCCCTGTATAGACAGATGCCACTGGCACCAGGGAATACCAGTATCATGCTGCCAATATAGGTGCAGGTTCAACCTGGTATCCATTGCCAGTTCTCAACACATGAGGTCAGGAATGGCACATCTGATGATAATAATCTGTCTACACAACATGCCACAGAACATGCATGTGGGATGTGTGTACATCCCAGACACCGTCCATGTTATGGAATATAGAACACATACATGCCAAGCATTGCACAGCACTGGCCACCCACAACAGTAACCCAGATGACTGGATAGTGATTACAGTACCCACCTCTGTGGGCCAATCCAGACATTACACCCCTGAGCCACACTGCAGACGATTGTCGTGTGGCCTGTTGCCAAGGTATACCCTTTACCTAGCCTTGTACAGCCTTCTGGCACAGTCAACCACTACACACCTGTGAAGCAATGCACCCATGCATGTCAACACTGGTAACGTGTGTGTGTGTGTGTGTGTGTGTGTGTGTGTGTGTGTGTGTGTAGAGTATAATTATTTGGATGCCATTCATACTCACTACACCTCCCATTGGCCTACTGAAGCATGCCTTCTGATGTCAGACACCTTGACATAACTTTTGCCCATATATCATCCTGATAACCCCTGCGGTGCATGTGATACCTGTGTATTACTGTATTGTGGCAAATGTAGCTAGTTAGGAAGTCTAATCCTGACCCTGCCAACTGTGATAATGTGTGAGTCCCTGAGAGAGTGTGGCTGTGTCAACCTTGACACCTGTTCTTGTGGACAGGCACGTGTACTACACCTACCTTATCCCTCCTTTATCACTGCTGCTGATGTCACTCATCATCAAATATGCCTTTGGACAGCTCCCCAACATGTATCCTCTGTGGCACATGCAATAACTGCATAGACATGTGATAGCAATATATAGCCAGGTAGGGGGTTGAAACCCCTTACTGGTAAGTGTGTGTCTCAAGCATGCTTAGGTTTTACTCTCTGATCCCCTCCCTGTCTTACCTTGTCTCTGTCTGTCTCTCTCACTCCCTCTCTGGTGAGTGTGGAGAAGTACACCTGCTTTGCTCAGGCAGCAGCTTGTGTTTTGTAAGTGATGCTCATGATCAGCTGATGGCCTCTGCACGAATTGTAGTCCCCCACTAGCTGATTGCATGTGGAACAGCTGTGGTAATATTTCCATAGCCAATTGCATGGAAACACACTCCTATAGCTAGGAACATCATGTGGGTGTTGGCCCTTTTCATTCACTGTGAGCAGGACTTCATGTTGGTGTTTGGAAAACAGCATCACATATGGTAGTGGGATATACCTCTAACAACATACACTGTGGAGACAGGACAACAAACAGGAGGGGGATATTCCAGGCATGACTGCAAAATGTAAGTGCTGCTCTTCTGCATTTGGAGTAATGTTGGTTTAACAGGGTTTGTGTGGATATGGCTGGTCTACATGATTTAATACCTGTCATGACAGTGTTATGTGTTTGAGGAAACTCCCACCTGTAGGGTTATCTGCAGACTGGCCAGTGTTTGGAGTCTTATGTGGCTTGTGTTACTCACAGATCACCTATCTTAGAACTGCAGAAGCATAGTCTGAGGATTGCAGTCAGTACATGGTGACAGCCATGAGAGTTACTGAATTCATATCCCTTATAGGACATATGTCACAACAAACCGTGTTACAACAGTAAATGTATGAGGTTATAACAGCAACATGCCAATATTGGCCCAGTGTTTGTGCCTCCATCCACAAGTCTGTCAACCTTTGTACATGTGATGTCATGCAGTAAGAGGTGCATATGTTCTGTACACCATTATTTATTGACATCATATCTGATAACAAGCCAGTCAGACATCAGAATGCTAGACATGTTATGTATAGTAGGGGTTATATTTGAGGACATTCTGTGGGTGTGTGTACAGTAGTGAGGTCTGTGTACTTATGGTGATTGTCGACAGTATGTGTATTGTTGAATATGTACCTTGGCCTGTGTTCAGACTGTGGTAGATATCATTGCTCTTGGTCCTGTTCTATCTGATGTTACATGCTGCTCCAGTGTATGGTACCCTATCGGCTTACATGTTTATAGGGCCAAACACACACATGTCCCATACCACAGACAGGCATTGGACCATGCTGTGTCATGGCCCAGTATATGTAGGGTTAGTGTGTGAGTAGCACATATGAGGATGGTGTTGATCAGACAGTCCCTATAATGTAATATTAAGCTTGCTTACCATATGTGGCTGTGTTCACATAGGTTGTGGGTATGCACTTTCACACAGGTGTCTGTTACTCTGTGCTGTGACATGCCTGTAGAGCCTGACATATTTTCAGGTACATGTGCATTCCCCCATAAGAAATGTAGGCCAGTGTTGTGGCAGTCCACCTGTAGTTTGCACAGTGATTTGTTGCATGCCTAGCAGCTTAGTGTAATTACCCAGTGTGATGTTATGTCCAGATATTTGCCAGATATACTGCTGCCGGGCTACCATAACTGTCATGTATTTCTGACAAAGCAGTGGGATGCTATACAGATGTATGTCACAAACTAGTGGGTAGTATGTGGCCATGTGACCTCTGCACTACTGGTTATTACGTGTCAAGACAGACAGGAGTGTATGAATGCATAAACTGTGTGGGCATATGTAGTCCAGTATTTATGTGATATACCCATGTACATGGCTGTTAACATCCACATTGTCAGGCTTGGTCCACATGTCTTGCACTAAGGGTATCTGAGTTTACCTCTGGACTGACCAGAGTGTGCCAGACTGTCCACATTTATTGGTCATATCGCTGCTGTAGTCCACGGGATCATTAATGTGATATCAGTGGTACTGTACGATGATAACCTTAGGATGTCTGTCAGTAACTGATGGCATACATGTCAATAGCAGACGTGACCTCCCACACACAACATGTCTGTTAAGACAATCCCTGTTACAGTAGCAACAGTCTACATTTATACCTGCAATACATACATGACATCCCCTTGCAATAAGAGGTCAAGACTGTTGGTGCTGAGGAATGACTCCACTACATGTTCTGGACATATGGTAAACATATATGTATATACATACATATATATATATATATATATATATATATATATACATATATATACATATACACATCTATGTCTACACATATACAGATATATAGATATATATGCACATATAGTTATAGATATCTACATATATATCAACATATATATATATATATATATATATATATATATATATATATATATATATATAAAATGTGCATGCACACACACACACACACATATATATATATATATATATATATATATATATATATATATATATATATATATATACACACACACACACACACAGAGATCTATATATGGCCATATATATGATGCACCATACAGATGTATATAAATACATATATATGAATATATATATATATATATATATATATATATATATGTGTGTGTGTGTGTATGTACATGTACAGAGATATCTACATATGTATCTATCTATATATATATATATATATATATATATATATATATAGATAGATATATAAATATATATCCATATCCTTGTCATGTGTAAATATTACCGCTGTGTATACCTTCCCAGATGCATCACACTGTATGTATCTGATATGTGTATATTTAGATATAACAATATATGTGATGCAACAGTAATATCACTAACAAGTACTACTCAGTTGTAGCAGTCACAGCAATTGTTCAATACTATTCAATATGTGTACTGACAGATATATTAGAAAAACAACAACTGTATTCACAGCTGTCATAGCATAGTGGTTAACTGTTGTGACTATAGTGTACAGGGTCCCGGGTTCAAGGGCTGTCTATTTTGTTGCTGGGTAGAACAAGGGCTGTTGGATACAGAGTGGTTAAGGCAGTGTTGAGCAGCTTTAAGTGGGTTTGCGCTGGATTGCACAAAGCTAAGTGGTGCTAAAGTACAGTTAAACATACGGGCACTTACACCATGTAGGCTTTGCTTACCAGTGCACAAATGTGCTTAGCTGTTATAGTGCAGCAATGCTGACACCTGCTAAGCATGGCTCAGCCCTGGTAACCAGTGCTCACATCCCAGTCTGATAACATAGCAGGTTAATGACATCTGTAATAAGTGTATGTAATGCCATGTACATAACATGCTTCTATGTGCTGTCATTACAGTAGCAAGGGGTGTGTGTCTCCTGTCTGGGACACTTGAGTATATATGGCTTGTACAACACTCTTATCCATGTGAATGTGTTACATACAAGGGTAGTACCCCAGGTTATATGCAGTCACACTGGCATGTAGTATATCATTACGTTACTACTGTTGACAGTGCTTTCCCATGCAAGAGTAGATTGCTAATTGTAGTACTGGAAACAAACACCCCTGCATGCTTAGATGGATTCTGAGTCCTCACTGTTATGTTCCTGGTGTGTGAGCTTTGTCACATGATATAATTCCTACTGGATAATGATCTGACATGTGGAAAATAGCTGTAGACTACTGTCTGTATAGCACATGTCAGTGAGGGCTGCCATCATGTAGTAATGGCATACCTATCAGTGTTAGACATCTATCTGTCAACACATTGGGGGTTGGTCGGGTGGCCTAATGATGGCCTAATAGTTAAGGTGTTTGCCTTACAAACACAAGGTGCAGGGTTTGAGTCTCACAAGGGATAATTGGCTAGGCTTAAAATGGCTCATAAGGGCAATTAGTCTAGTACTAATCTATGAAACTATGAACCTATGAGCATTCATCCTACTGCATAGCTAGTTGGCGAGCTGATGTCTGTCGGTCACTGTACAGATGTGCAGATGTCAGGTATCCAGCTTGGATATGTACAGGCAATCTATGTTTGACTGATACTGACATGTCTGCCCAGCTGTGTTATAAATGGTACAGATAGGACTCAACACCCTGTATGCACCACATGACATGGATACCTCAACTACACTATCACAGTCAACAGAACATGCTTGGGTACAGGTCTCCAAGGCAGACACTAACCATATTATGCAATACATGTTTCATACATGTCAACTGGATCACTTCACCGGCCCTATGCAGGAGGCACCTAGAGGATTGGCTGATGCATGTCACCCTCACCCTGAGGGTCACCACAGTGGTGTCTGTTGATAGATGGCCTGCTGACACATGGCAGGTGGTATGATACCACTCTACACACATCCCCTACACTTCCCATCTCTCCATGGACAATAGCCTGGTACACACCTATGATCACCTGCACCAATGCACCCCAGTACTGAAAAATGTGTACGTGTGCATTACTGAGAATATCAGTGTCTATGTGTTAGTAGACCTGTAGTTGGGAATACTCTGAAGCCCTTCACACCCACCGCACCACTTTGCCATAGTTAGATGTGGCCGCTGCCTTACCGGACATTACATGTACCTTGTTAAGCCCCTCTCCTTAAGGGCTACCTGGGCCCTGCATTACTAGCACAATACTGTTGTACAAACAGGTTGATAGGCATGGGATACCCACTGAGTTCTGGCAAGTGTGTGTATGTGTGCATGTGTGTATATATGTAGGGTGCAGCATTCTGAGGCCACATATTCCTGTTACAATATGCATTGCCACACAGTATTAGGGATATTGATGTTGCTCCCTACTATGCTTGTGGCATGTGCATTAGATGCATATCCCTGTAGTAGCACTCTTGGGATGGACAAGGGGTTGTATTGCAGTCCTGGTCAATGTGTGATGGTGGGTATGTCAGAGTGTCATCATGGGTTCCAGTGCATACAATATACACAGTGGGGTGTGGGTGCTGGGTATACTGTCATTACACTATGGTACCCCCAGTACATGTCCCATGTACCACTGTATGGTGACCACTGTCACCATCAACTATACAGGTAACTGATAACACTACCAAGCCCAGTTATGCATGTGCTGTGCGCAACCTACCTGTAGCACATTGGACACACTGACAAGGTAGCTGGCACTGATAGACCCAGGTCTCTCTGATGTGTATCTGATTGTTATGTGTTTGTCAATGTGGATATGACAGTATGTCAAACTATGTATTGTCCATATACAACCATTACATCCCACATTACCATACTGTACATGTCTTGGGATGTTGTGTGGCATATGCTAACATGTCTTAGGTATCATCCTTTGGACATACATTCCATCACAAATACTGTTAGCTGTGTAAATGGCCTCTTCCCCACTGTAGAGGTGTGCAGTGATACTGGGGTTGATATATATATATATATATATATATATATATATATATATATATATAGTTGAGTGTGGCTGTTGTAGACACAGCCAACATCATTGCGGTTACTGTTGAGTGTATCCCCTGTGCAACTGGCCATAATACTGTACAGTTCATGTTAACAGGTTAGGTTTTTGTCTATCAAACTATCTGTGGTTCTACAGCACCTCTCACCCTCCAAAGGGTAAGGGTGTGCCACCCACACCAGCACACATATGTTTACCATGTTGAGGATTGTACTACATTGGGTAGGGGACAAAAACCCTGCAGGTACTATCATCAATGACATTAAACTAGCGGACTGCTTATTCCACAATGTGTTGTTCTGCATAGTCTAGCTTGGTGGAATCACATAGGCTGCAATGAGTTCCTTGCACAAGTACATATATCCATGTGTACGGTATTCTCTGTGTAGAGCATCAACACCTAAGC
Organism: Protopterus annectens; assembly: GCF_019279795.1. NCBI lineage: Eukaryota > Metazoa > Chordata > Ceratodontiformes > Protopteridae > Protopterus > Protopterus annectens. The sequence goes on from NC_056750.1 coordinate 93,671,939, forward strand.
CTCTATGTGTGTTATACACAAACATGTGGTGTGTACCACCTAGTAGAACTACCACTGTGCACTGTAGAAGGGCTGCTAACAGCAGCCACCATGCACTCACCTGTATAGAAGTACACAAAAAAAGCTCAAGCCTTCACAAACAGGTGCTGGATTTATTTTTCAAACTGCAAGTAAGCACTTTAATTCCAAAAAAGCATTTATAAGGAACTTCATCAGAGAATTACCTGTATATACCACCTCCAGACCTATCGGCCGTGTGGCACAGGCAGTAACTGTTATACAGACCTGTGACGTGTTCACCTGTACTCAGGATATGGCACAACCAAGTTGTCATTACAGTGCCATACCACTTGTGAAATATGACAGCATACTATCCTCCTGCTGACACATGGACACCTACAACACAAATGGATAATATTATGGAGATCACAATCACTCAGTGTTACTAACAGCTATAATGCATCATGGCTGGACAGCTACACTACCTGACATGTAAGCATTAAATGTTACTGTTGACAATATGTTACACAGCAGTACATTGGTACACTGTAGTACAGTCACTGTGTGCATCAGAACCATATTAGCCTGCCCCTACATCAATGTAATGGATGACAGGGATGTGGCACAAGTATCATCATAAGCACAGGGTGTGTTGTTGGTTTGCCAGAGACCTAGGCTGGGCCATATGTTTGACACCATGTGTGTGAGTGAGGAGTTTTAATTACTGATATGGCCATGATACTGTGGTGTGTGTAGGTATGGGGGTTGCCCTAGGTGTATTGGTATTGTGTGTGAGTATGCATGCACACAGATCTGCCATGTGGCTACCCTATACAGGTGTTTGTTGGACAGCTGCAGACCATACCTGGCAGGGTGTGCAGTTCACTGCTTCTGGCCATGGACATGAGAACTGTGCCTGCCAGGGGTTCCACAGGCACATCCAGGTACAAGCATCTAAATGCTACTCTCCCCTGATGATGACATATGTCCGATGGAACCAGGTCCCTCCTGAGACTGGCCAGAACCATGTGCACGTGGCCTGCTGTGGTGTGGTGTGAACAGCACCCACCCCCCCACAGTGCTGAGGCTGGTACTGTCACTATGGGAGCAGCTTGGTGTCCTTGCATGTCCACATTGACATCCAGATGTTGATGTTGCTGGCCTACATCCACATGGCCATCACACCACTCCCACCACATGCTCTAGCATGGACAATCCACGGTCGAGGAGGCCCATCATCTCACCCCACTGTCTGTCCATGACCTCTGTATAATAATGGATGGCACCTGCAAAATCACAGATGTCAGTTACAGCTGAAAAAGCAGCCCTCAGCAGCCTCAGACCCTGTCTGGTGTACTGTTCCATATGTGCCTGTGCCTCCATGACAGCTTGAAACATGCATCTGGTGGTACCAGATGTGGCACTTCTGCCAGGGCCACCATAACCAGCAGCCATCCCATGAGCACCCCTGTACATCTGCCTAAGTGGTACCCTGCCGGGCATCTGGCTATGGCTGCTGTGTCCAGACACAGCATCCATAGATGCCATACTGCCCTGTGCACTGCCACCAACTGCCAACTGTCCGTCTGCTATGACCACTGGTGATGGGGTATCTATAGGCACTGTGACTGTGTGTGAGGATGGGGTGGATAACAGGGGGATGTCAAATGATGGCGTAGTTTTGGCCTCTGGCAACCTAGCCTGTGCCTCAACACACCTATCATCATTCTCAGTGTCTGTATGGACATCAACATCAGATTACATGCAGGAGGGGCCCTGACCCACATCGCCACCTGTGATGGGAAAACAAGAAATGCACTTTAAGACCTGTACATCATTGCTTAACAGCACACAGACACACACACACACACACACACACACACACACACACACACCCTGACATTCCACCATAATACCTACCTGTCCCTGAATTTACAGACTGTCCCAAGTTTATTCTCTTAAGTTCCTCATCTTGCATCACACTTGGAAACTTACACTCATTAATACCAATCATTAACGTATCATTCTTCTAATTGCCTAGACAAGTGATCACAAAACATGACCTGTTAGTCCATTACCTCTTTGACTTGATTGGAGTCAGTTTTACAAGGACTCACTGCTGTCATCCAGTGTTCACCATGGGTTTGTCCAGACATCGTGAGCATGGCCCCCATATGTTAGGGGCTACTACAGTCACTCAATAATGTCACGCACTGGAGTGTCATATGTAACTATTGCTCAGTAGATGCAAGATCTGTTGCTCTATTAAGTTATTATGTGGACAACAGCAATATTTGGATACACTCACTGGTGTTGTCTAGTAATTCCCCAATGCATCTGTAGTGCTGCATACGTGGGTATTCTTTCACCTTTCTGCTGATTGCAATTTTAACAATATACCTGGTGTCTAGTTTCCCTCCCAATACATGTTCCATGCTACAGACCTTATTATACTATCAGCTGTCCTGAGATTACATATCAGACAAGTAGTCCTTGTGTCTTATGTGTCAGTCCATGTCCATGTACTGCATGATTCCAAAGGAAAGTCAAGACAAATGAACAACCCCACAAACACACATGTGCATACATTGACACACACACACATACACCCACACACATCCTACATGCATTAACCCCCTTCCACTCCACCAGATTGCACTTAGACAAAATAACCCCCCACCCCAACACACACACTTACAGGTGAGGTTGCACAAAGATATTACTCACAGACCTCCCATTACCCATCTGTCAACATGCATAACATATGGTACTCAACAGCATGCAGTGCAGCTGTAGTCAATCCATGCTAGCAACAGTATACATGTGTGCGATGCATGGGCTGTGTTAGTAGGTGGTGCCCCTTCCCCTGGAAAACACTGCACCCATGTACACAGTATTGCTGTGCACCTGTTCAGCACCCTGCCATGTACTGTGCACCATACCTCACAGGTGTACACACCATTGATTGAATGGGTATTACTGTGTCAGTTATGTCTGGTCTGCTGCTCACAGCCCCTATGTGTTTGTCCGACACATACATGGGATGATATGTGGACAGATGCAATTTGTGAATGCCTGATGTCTGATTTATAGATGTCATCATCAGCGATGCATGTATGACCAATACGATACAGTTACACTGACAATCGTCAAACCTTACCGTGGCTATGGGGAGTGTACACACCCTTATTGATATGACACCTTCTTCCTTGATATGCCATGGGACCACATTACTGCATATGTTAACATTACATGAGCCTGATATGTGACATACTTCCTGTACAATCAAATGCAGTGTCAAACAAATGTGTTTGTTGTGCTGATGCTGACTGAGATGCATACACTTCGTAGGTGCATATGTGTGCACGCCCTTATCATGATGGTTTGTTGCACCTACTGTTATGTGTACTACAGCAGTCACTATTCCTGGCAGGGGTATACTAGCATGGGCCATCTGCATTTGCCAGTATATGGTCAGTCTGCCCTACACATGTCCCCCAACTCTGCATGATTGCAAGGTCAACTCATGTGCACATCCCTTGGAGTTCACACACTGCCATCACTATTGCTGTGGAGTCAGGGTTATGTCTGCCACAGTTTCTGACCCTGACTGCATACAGAAACAGCCATTCATAGCATCCTTTGGATCCCTGCTGAAGTGCACTGTTGTGTCATGATGACACCCCCTCCCTACCTTCAGCCTTTTTGCAGATGCTTGACAACTATGGCTTACACATGTGTGTCAGTTTGCAGTGTCCCAAACACTGAACACCACATGAAACAGCCTAGTCCCAGCTAATGAATGGCAAACATACAAGTGTACACTGGCAGCAGCATTTTACAGATGGGGATGGTGGGCCTGAGGTGGGGTGAGGTGTTGGTTGTGCAGCACATGTATCGTACGTGATACTGTCTGTAGGTTTCCAATGTGGTCTTGGTACACCAGTACACATTGCAATGCATGCCTTTTGGGGACCTCTTCTGTTATGCAAACCCTACCTCTAGAGAGGCCTGGCTGATGTTTCCTGTGGTATGACTGTCACATCTGATTACCCTAACCCATGGGCCACATGTTTGCAGAGTCCAGGCAATTGCTGACATGGGTACTGCACAGCTAGTACTTGCTAGACATTCCTGCAACCCCATCAGTTTTGGAACATGTTACTAGGCAGCCTGCATGACTGGTTTGCTACATGTGACATCATCTGTCTTGGATGGCCATCTGTTTATTTCCTACATTATTCCTGTCCCATACATCCTCACCACATACATGACTGTCTGCACTGTTTGCCATGGTATATGCAATGGTGAGGTATGGCTACATGTCCAACTCCTGGGTGCCACCTGTCGGGTATGGGGCCCACACCATGGCATGTAAGATGTGTGCAAGCCACGGCTGCCTCTGTTGCAGGTAAGTGGGCACATTTGATGACCAAACGTCTTGGACAGCAGACTAATTCTTGGTGTGACATTGGGGACATGTACTTGCTGGAAGGTGCATTTCCATGACAAATGCATGTGGTCAGTACCCCAACAGCTGCTTCCACTATATTTTATATGGAGTGTGTGGACACATATGCTTCCAGTGTTTGTGAAGGTATGTATTCCTCATATTTGCTGTTGTAGCATACAATTCCATATTACACACTCATTGCTCATGTTAGAAACACATTGCAGGTTGTAAGGGTTGTGGACTGCAATATTGTGATATGCTGTAGTGTAGATCTGTAACAGTTGCCGTTGTAATAGTGGTATACATACTGTTGAAGCACTGTATAAGGGTGATGTTTCACACATGTCCCTACTGTAGGCCATTTGTCTCACCATTATGTTCATCTTTGTGCTCCATTTTGCAATGGCAGGATGTTAGTTATATTGCAGGAGTCTGACATACCCTTCAGATACACCATCATGGTGACCACTGTGATGCATTGCAGTTAACAGCAACAATACGTAAAGATGTACGGCATGCATTATTGGTAGGTGTGTTAAATTTGTGCATGGAATATACCATACCATAACATGACTGGTGTATTGGCAAACCTGATCAAACACCATACTCACCAGCTACAGACTGCTGCCTTGAAGGTATACCAGAGAGATCTACATAAGTCTGTGAGAGATGCGATGTAAGTAGCCACAGCTGTGGTATTGGTACAGGGTGGGTGCAGCATTACAGTACATCAACAATACAAGCTCACAATGCTACAGATTGTGCACATCTGTTTATTACAACTACTACGCAGCAACAGACTATATGTCATCTCACATATACATGATCTAACTGTACAGATGCAGATGGATATGAAACAGTGGTCTACTGATGTGCCTTGTGGCCTTACTTGCATGCTCCTTTGCCATTGTGTGGGTAGCACCCAGCTCCACTATACTCTCCACCAGGTGTTGTGTTGTGTGTGCTGGCGGGCAGGTGCCCCAAGGCTGGCAAGGAGATCCTCAGCATGTGTCAGGGGGGGCTGGATGGCATGACTGCCCCATTGTGAGCTGATCACCCCTGACTGCAGCAGCATGCCAAAGGGCATTGAGAAGTAGGTCTGTGCAATGATGCCGGACCTGCTAATAACTGCGGTTATGCAGGCCGACATTGTTTACCCTGTGGACAAGATCATTCCACAGGGCAGTCCGCTCCTGCTGCTCATGGTTGGTTCGGCCAAATAACACCTGGTAGTGCTGCACCAGATGTGTGATGATGACCTCATTCACCTCTGCTGTATAACTGGGAAGCCTCTCCTGGGACATTTTGCCTGAAAGACATAAAGATAGAAACAGGTCTGAGGACCTCATACAGCAAGGTTATCATAGTTTTTAATACCCATCTCTGTCTCCCCCCCCCACCATATCTGCAAAAGCAATCTGATCACACAACTCAATAGGTATGTCTACAAAATACAAAAATAAAAATAAACTACTTAAAAATAGACTCGAAGGCAAGGTTCATCCAAAAGTTTATCCAAGAATTTATCCAAGCAGGCTTAATACACAATCAAGGTTAGCGCTTTTGTCCAAACCAAATGTAAGAACTTCATCAGACAATTACATAACATAAAAATCCAGTATAAATAATTATAGCAATAACTCACGCCTGGGTGTGGGTAATGCTAAATTTACCCACAGTTGGCGTGGTTTGGTCCCGAGGGCGAAGCCAACCGTGGGTAAATTTACCAGGCATGGGTTATTGCTATTATACCATGACATTATTTAAGAAAAGAAACTATTACTTTTCTTAAATAATGGCATAGTATAATGCCTGTTTACTGCCCTTCCGCAGATGTCTGGCATCCGCGGCAGTTCTGATGTACTGCGCCTACATCAGGAAAGCAAGATCTCCGTTGCTATTTTATGTTAAATGAGTTTAACATAGCGAGGCAGTTTAAAATAAGCAACAGAGATGTCCGTTGCTTATTTTAAAACTGCCTCGCTATGTTAAACTCATTTAACATAAGCGAGAACTAAAAAAAAAAGGAGATCTTGCTTTCCATTGCTTTTAAACACTGTTCGCTATGTTAAATGGGTTTAACATATTTAATAAGCAACGGAGATCTCCGTTGCTTATTTTAAAGATGTTAAACCCATTTAACAGTTATACTAATGGAAAAAGTCCGGACGGACCTTTTCCATTAGTATAACGCTGGCCAATCAGCCATGGTATAATAAAAAATAATGGCATCACTTCTTCTATTAGTAGTTTAAAAGGGTCATTATTATAACATCGAAGTTACGGAATATCGAGTACAATATGGTCGACACCATATTGTTGAAGTTCCGTAACTTTGAAAATGAAAAAAAAAATCAAAACTTTAAATGTTTACCCTAATGGGTTTAAGCAGGGGGGCAAGCCCCATGCCCCCCCCCACTACTTAAATATGCCAACTCCAAGACTGCACTACATTGCATTAAATGGAAATCTCCCCTTACAGAGCTTTTCGTTTACACGCTCGAGATTCTGAGCATTCGATATTCTCATGCCGACAATGTCATATTCAACATTGTCAGCTTTCGAGAATATAATATAGACCTGTTTAAAGGCATATACTCCCAACTAGCAATTCATAAACTTCACTTCAAATAAATGAATGCAATAATCGAATATATAGAATCAATATCACAAAACATATCACACATATTTGAGACATATTTAAAACCTGACAAGGGTGGAGGTTTAATTTTTATGAATGAACTTGATTATGTAAACAAAATGTTAAATATGTTGCAAACTGATACCTATGTGAAAATTTCTTTAAATGAATTTAATAGTGTCTGTCAGCAGATAATGTATTTAATCAATGACCTCTTTATTGATAACCGCATTGACATGGAGACATTGAATTACCTTAACATCTTGACCTCCCCCCTTATATCTGTGATTTTTGGGTTGCCTAACATCCACAAGGATTTGCATAATCCCCCATTCTGACTCATAGTGGATGGTAGGAATTGTATTGCATACAGATGTGCTAAACTAGTAAAATGAAAAAAAGGCTTCCACCACAACAAAAAGTTCACTGAGAAGTTCTGTTAAAAATGTAGGCTTTAATATTGGTCTTTCCTACATAATAGGCTTGGCACAAATTACAAGGAATTTGGAAATGTGGCTTTTGCAAAGCTTGCAGCCACATTAAATGTTCCAACAGTTTTGTTCATCCGGTAACAAACAAATGCTATAAATTCTCTGGTTTTTCTAACTGTAACACCAAGAATGTTATATACGTTGGCACTTGTAATTTGTGCCAAGCCTATTATGTAGGAAAGACCAATAGAAAGTTTAAGGAAATGATACTTCACCACCTGTTAGACATCAAGAATAAAGTGGTAACCAATGCCCTATATGGACATGTGTCTGAAAATCCAGGGCATTCATTTAGCTTTATGGTTATCTCAAATGTAACTACTAACCTCCGAGGAGGAGACATTGTCAAAAAACTGAAAAGGAAGAAAGCAAATGGATCATGAACCTCAGAGCTAATTTATTTCCAGGGCTCAACAGAGTAGTTCCTATTAAACCTATTTTGAAAGAGAGAAGCCTAATTAAGAAATGAAATGGAGGCTTAAGGAAGGCGTGCATCTGATTGCTGTATGTGATTGGTTGAGCAATTAAGGATCTTTATTTAACAGCAGTAAGTCAGGTCTACACACTAGGATCTGAAGAAGGTTTTTTAACTGAAAGCGCTTATCCTGTTTGACCTGCAACTTGAACAGCACAATTTGTGCTTTTTATTTCTTCGTTTTATTAAAGCCTACATTTTAACAGAACTTCTCAGTGAACTTTTCGTTGTGGTGGAAGCCTTTTTTTCATTTTACTATTTTTGCCTATTAAGGCTTCCTCTGGAGGTGGTTTTTGGTTTGGTTGGATGTGCTAAACTTGTGGATAAGAAACTAATTTTTGGATAGTGAATACCAAATTTGTAGGGATTCATGGGACTTCTTAAAATCCTTAAATGCACTACATTTTCAGGGCAACTATAATTTCCTGACTATTGATGTCAAGGATCTATATACAGTGATCCCTCATGACCTTGGCATCAGTTGGGTCAGGGAATTTCTTTCCTTAAAAGGAGCCCTAATGACTGAAGTAGATCTTATTGAATATCTATTAGAAATTGTCTTATCCAACAACATGCTGATTTTCAATGGTGAATATTTTTTACAGCAAACAGGTGTTGCTATGGGCTCCCCTGTGGGGGTAGCTTTGCTAATTGTGTCATGGTGTACTGGGAATGTGAATTCTTATTTAAGGACCCCACATATAAAAACAGAGTTTACTGGTACACTAGATTATTGGATGATATTTTTATTATTTTTCCGGCTGACTTAATCAATGCAGTAAACTTTGTCAATACTATTTCTGGTTTTACATCATTCCTTAAATTTACATGTGATTTTAGGGTTGATACTATCTCCTATTTAGATGTGGAATTATCAAAGGATATTATCAATGAGAGATATGTAGCTAAGATCTTCTGAAAACCCACATATGCCAACACATTTTACACTTTAATAGCTCTCACCCATTTCACCAGAAAAAAGCAGTTATTAAAGGTCAACTAGTAAGAGCTGCTAGAATGACCACACTGGACTCTAAGTTTAGGTCTGAATGTTACGAATTAAAAAGTATGTTTCTGAAGAGATGTTACCCTCTTGCACTTGTTGAGGACATTATTGATGAGGTTCATAGGAAAAGGGACAGTGGTTGGTTTAAACCCTTACTGAATAATACCTTTGATGTAGTTAAAGAATCACCCCTTGATGAGATAGCAGTAAATGCTCATACAAGTATTACAGCTGGGGAACTGAATGAAAATATTAATACCCATTCTTTTAAATTCATTATAACCTTTTCTATGGATGCTGGACCCTTACGTGACATTTTATTGAAAAAATGGAAAATCTTATTAGATAACCCTTCTATCTAGCATAAAATTAGTGTAAACCCTGGTTTGATTTTTAAAAGAGGGAATAATTTAAAGAACATCTGGGACAATAATACCAGAGCCTATCCCTTTAAAGTGGGGATGACTAAATGTGGTGGATGCAACTTTTGCAAATTTATGAAAGTTGCTAATTTCTTCACCATTAATAATGTGACGTATATGATTCGAAGTAAATATAATTTAATATAAATATTTAATTTAAATATATTTAATATAAAGCTGTGGTATTGTGTATATTGCCCTATGTCAATGTTGCCCAGGGTTTTATATTGGTAAAAGTGAGAGACACTTCAAGTTGAGAGTATATCTTCTTCTTCTTCTTTCGGCCTTAAGTTGAGAGTATATGAACACCAATATAATATTGGGAAAGTTAACATCACAAATGTTTTGGCTAAGCATGTCTCAGAAAACTTCTTTAACTATTTGATAATTGATAATATTATTAAGAATATCACAGGAAGCTCCTGGCCCCTTCGATGAGGAAAGAGAGCTTTACTGGTAGCTCATAGTTAATGCATTTGCTAGTCCTAGTCTTAATTACCAGTGTTCTGTGAAATGTATATTACGCTTGAAAGCTTTAGAAAGATGATATTTTATTTTTTTTTTAATTTTAACACAAACATATTTGATCTGTATGTGCTTATGTTGTTGTTGTCTTTCAGCTTTTCCCGATTAGGGGTCGCCACAGCGGAACTCCGGTCCACTAATGATTGGCAGTAGATTTTCACGAATGCCGAGGTGCCAGCACGACGTTCAACCTTCAATGAAGACATGCCCATTTATGCATGTCTTTCGAATGCCCACCCAACCGCGGGGAGGACATGCAGACTCCACACAGAAGGCATTCCCTGCACTCCAGCCGAGAATTGAATGGGAGAATCTCTTGCTGTGAGGCACCAATGCTACCGCTGCACCACCGCGGAAGTCATCATAAATATGAGTGATATGTTTTGTGATGTTGATTCTATATATTTGATTATTGCATTCATTTATTTAAAGTTAAGTTTATGAATTTTTAGTGGGGAGTATATGTCTTTAAACTACTAATACGGGAAGTGATGTAATTGTTTTTTGAATTATATATACCGGATTTTTCTGTTATGTAATTGTCTGATGTAGTTCTTACATTTGGTTTGGATGAAAGTGCTAACCTTGATTGTGTATTAAGCCTGCTTGGATAAATTATTGGATAAACTTTTGGATGAACTTTGCCTTCAATGTCTACAGAATACCTACCATTGGGATATATATCAACACTTTGTGCTATGTGTTTGTAGCCATGCTTCCTGTGAGGACACTATCATCGCTGACCTGTTACGGACAATGTCACCTGCATGCCATTGTAAGGCCCACTATGGCTCCATATATGCACGTTGTCTGTTTGCTATGTGATTGCTGCATTTCAGTTGTTTTGTGTTATTGGGGATATCTATGCATGTTGTTGGACATGATCCTGTCACCCAAGGTCAAATCCTGGGACTGGTGCATAGGGAGCTCCACAGAGACTTGGGGCATGTGCTACAGCACCTTGAGGCCCTCAGTACATACTCACAGGGTCTGCATGCTACTCCTGATCAGCCTTCAGCCCAGGCACCTTCAGGGCCGTGAAGCTGATGTTGTGACTAGCCATGGGTAGGAGCCTTGTTCCTATTGTTTCCATATGGGGGCTCATGGGGCTTCCGCATCACAGATGACACTCCCCATCCAGGGTGTTTACACACCACATGTGTCATATACCACTCCTGTAGGCTGTCTTCTCTATCTTCTAACCCAACCCACCTCCACAAATATACCTGCTATCCTTCCCCAAATTCCCAATTCCACCTTCACAAACAAGGGCAACGTGTTCCCACCATGGGGTTCATCGTCCATTTTGCACACACTTACTGCTGTATATATATATATATATATATATATATATATATATATATATATTATATATATATATATATATATATATATATATGTATGTGTGTGTGTGTGTGTTTATATTGATATGTGTGATGTTCCCTCACACATAAAATGCAGCACTGTCATGCAAAAGTAGGGGACATGTATTTTTACATGTGTGTGTGTGTGTGTGTGTGTGTGTGTGTGTGTGTGTGTGTGTGTGTGTGTGTGTGTGTGTGTGTGTGTGTGTGTTTGTATATATCGAGACATACACACACACACACACACATATATATATATATATAGTTATATAGATATATATGTGTGTGTGTAGATATATATTATGAGTTGTATATATATATATACAGATTAACAATGGAAAATAGGTTCATAGGTTCATAGGTTCATACTAGGCTATCTGCCCTAGGGCATTTATAAGCCTAGCCAGAGTGTGTTTGGCTTTCGCCACCCATTTTAAATTAATTTTGCTATGCCCTTTTTCGAGGTTAGTATACTGTGCCTCTGTCTAACAGTGACACAGAAGTGATACCCAGGGTAAACTTACGATCTCCCATTCACTCATTAAGATTCCTCTTGAAGAGAGTCAATGAGAGACTCTGCCTAACCTGGACTGGGATTTTATTCCAGAGTGAAGGGAGCCTCTGGGTTATGAATCTGTCCCTCCAGCATGTCCTATTATTTCAGTGCTGAGGTTCAAGTCTCTCGAGTGTGTAGCTCGATGGGATTTGGATTTTCTGAGGTGCAGCATGTCCATTAATTCCGGGTTGGACATGGCTTTATACGTCAGGCACAGATAGCCTCTGAGCAGGTGGTATGCCACTGAGTAGAGCTGGAGTTTCTATAACCGGGCAGCATATGGCATCTGTTTGAGCCCTTTGATCCTCTTGGTGAGGTACTTTTGGGGTCTATCCAGTTGCTGCAGGTGTCTGGTAAGGTACATCCCAAAAGGGGCATTGTACTCAATTATGGGCCTGATGAGGGATGAGTAAAGAGGCAGGATGACCTCCGCTGATCTTGATGTGAATCCCTTCATGATTAGGTGGGCTATATAAAATGTTTTTCTAACCACTTTGGCCACGTGGTTGTCAAATGAGAGATTGCTATCAACTTGGGTCCCCAGGTCCCTAATTACTTCTTCTGTACTTAATGGATTACCACCTATGTGGTAATTTGTGGGCACTTTGTTTTTGCCAAAGGGGATGACTATACACTTTTTGGCGTTTAGCTTGAGGCCATGGCTCTGGCACCAGTTGTCTGTTTCTATGAGGCCCTTTTGGAGGATGCTTGTGTCGGCTAGAGAGTCGATTATGGCGCCCAGTTTGCAGTTATCTGCGAACTTGGTCAGCCACAGTCCTTTTGTGTTGGCCTGTACCTCAGAGAAATATATACCGAACAAGAGAGGTCCCAGGACTGAGCCTTGTGGGATGCCACTTGTAACTGGTTTGGAGTCTGACATGGCTCCAGCAATTCTAACCATGTGGGTTCTGTCCTTGATCGAGTTTGCAACCCATCTAGTGACATAGGGGTTTATATTTAAGCTGGTGAGCTTATCTATAATGCCCGAGTGGGGTATTGTATCGAAGGCTTTTGCGAGGTCCAGGTAGGCTGTGTGTTCCACCTTCCCCTCGACAATGGCCTTGGTGACTGTTTCAAAGAAATCAACCAGGTGTAAGAGGCAGGATCTGCCCTTAACAAAGCCGAATTGGGTAGCATCCAGTGTCTGTAGGTCTCCAATATCTTCATTTATGAGGTCCATGATGATCCTTTCCATAGCTTTGCAGACCAAGCTAGTCAGGCTTATGGGGCGATAGTTTCCAGGATCCGTTGAGGCATCACCTTTGTGGAGAGGGACCACTGTTGCTGTACGCCACTCTTTGGGTACATATCATGTAGTAAGGCTGAGATTGAACAGTAGTTTTATGTTTGGGTTTAGCTCTTCTTGGAGTTCATGTAGGATGCAGCCCGGGACACCGTCTGATCCCATTGATGCTGTGTTTTTGCTTTGGAGAGGGGCTCTTACCTGAGCATCTGAGATGTCAGGGGCAGCACTCTGCCGGGATAGATATTTGCCCTTTGGTGGGCGTATAAGTTTGCACTGAACCTGTCAGCTAGGATGTTGGCAATGTCTGTGGGTTCGGTGTATTTTTTGTCATTTTGGACTAATTCTGAGCATATCTGGGAATTCCCACCCAGGTTCCTAACATAACTAAAGAAAGCCTTGTGATTATCCTTAGTGTCCTGTGCAATTTGTCTCGAAGCTGGCCTTAGACGATTTTATGAGTGTCCATAGTTTTTTGCTAATACTGATCAGAGATGCCTTCCCTTTTTGGGATTTTGCTTTATCATGTAGTAGCTTCCTCCTTCTATTGTATAGTTTGTTTATGGCTGGGGTCCACCAGACAGGACGTCTGCCTTTGGAGGATTGGGTCTTGCTTTTATTTGGGATCGCATGATCCATGCATTCCTGAAGGTGTTCATAGAGTGCGTTTATAAAGGATTCTGCGGTCTGGGCCGTATTTTCCACAGGCCCGGGGGCTTTGAAGGATTCCATCTCAGTTTTGAGAAGAGTGAAATTTGCTTTAGAGAAGTTTTTCACTGTGGTTTTCTGGGCAGGAGGTGGGGTCGGGATGTGAATATCCAGTGAGATTAGTTTATGGTCTGATCTTACCAGCGAGGGATACACTTCTGGTCTGGAGTAGATTCCCCATGTTGGTGATGATCAGGTCCAGTATGTTTTCCCCTCCTGTGGGAGTGGTAACAAGTTGTTCCATAGCATTTGAGTTTATAAATTCTAGGAACCTTTGGGCTAGGGTGTTGGAGCTAGAATAATGCTCCCAGTCTATGTTTGGGTAGTTGAAGTCGCCCAATATAATGGTGTTTGGAGAGACCTTCATATTTTCCAGTGTTCTCAGGAAGGCAGTGGGGTTCCTGGGTTTGGAGAGTGGTCTGTAGCAGGCTATAAACTGGAAGGCAGTTTTACCCACTGTTAGTTGCACATGGATAGTCTCTGATGCTTCGTGCTGTGCCTCCAACCTGGAGGTGTGGGTATCTTTGATGTATATTGATACTCCCCCTCCTTTTGTAGCTCGGTCCAAGTTTTGGGGCCAAAGGCATGGTATGAGGTATAACCTGGTAGTGCTGGGGTGCTCGGAGCCTTGAACCAAGTTTCTGTTACTGCACAGATATCGATGTTCTCTATGCTAAGGAGAGTTTGTGCATCTTGAGGTTTAGACTTCTGGCGTTGAGTAGCATTACGCTTAGTTTCTTATCCCTTGTGATACCTATGGAGGTGGGTTTGTCGTTTGAGCCTTGCCTAAAAAGGCACTATGGGGTAGCAAGAGCCTTTGCCAATATCCAAAGCCCAGGGTGACAGGTGCAAGCCATCCCTAGTGAAGCATCGTGGCTTGTCGAGCATGTCATCCCAGGCTGACAGGCATTGGATCCCCTTTGAATGACACCAATACTTAAGCCAATTGCTGAAATTGATCATCTTGTCTTCATATTGTGGCATCATTCTTGGTGAGGGTAAGATGCTACTCAAGGTCTGGGTCATACCGGCCTGGGCTACATGCTAAGAGAGCTCCTCTATGTCTCTTTTCATGTAGTCCAGGGAGCTACGTCTCAGGTCATTCACACCAGCATGGACAATGTCTGAGTCATATTTGTACTTGCCTTGAAGTGACCTGAGTGCTTGTGTTATGTGGCGCATCCTAGCACCTGACAGGCAGCTCACCGTGACCTTCTCCTTGTTCAGCCTGGTGAGCGGGACGTCAGTGTGCCTGATGATAGAGTCACCTATTACAAGTGTATCAGGTGTGTAGTTTAGCCTTAAGGGCTGTGACTGTTCGGCACACTGGCTTTGTGAGCTATGTGTTGCACATGTTTTGTTTTGGGGTAGCGGTTGCTTGGGTGTCTGCTTTGGAGGTCTCTGCTGCTTAGGCAGATTTTTAGCCTCCGAGTATGTTTTTGTGTGTTTATGTGTTTGGTTTGCTGTCGTGGTAGGTCTATGTGAGACTGGAATTATAATGAGTGTGGTTTCCTTCTCCTCCTGACTGGTTACGCTGGTACTGAGTTGAGATAGCTTAGCCTCCAATTTGGCTATATGGTTGCATCTCTCACATGTGTTGGAATTTGTTGGGAGGAGGAGAGGGTTGTCTGTTTACATGAGGCAGTTGTAACATTGCCTCAAGATTCCCAGATTCACCAGCCGGACCGGATAGGAGATTGACAACTGACATTTGGACATGCTAGAATAGTATTGGGAATTCCTTTATAATTGAAAAAAAGGGCCAATGGGGAACATGGTACTCAAGGGAGTTTGTGAGTGTGTAGTGCTTTTAATTTTTAGTGCTGACTTATATAATTGCTTTAGTGAGCAAGTGCCAGGTAACTTAAATGCAATGTGTTACAGGTAACTTAAATGCAAAAACGACAAACAGTAACTTTCTTTCAAGTGAAACAAGGAAATAAGTACAGTAAGCAATGCAGATATCACTAGGGATCCACAGAAGCGCTGAAAAGC